>NC_083467.1:28121501-28151501 GCF_030014155.1 Tachysurus vachellii
TAAAGAGTGTCTGTAAAGAGTGTCTGTAAAGAGTGTCTGTAAAGAGTGTCTGTAAAGAGTCTGTAAAGAGCATCTGTAAAGAGTCTGTAAAGAGTCTGTAAAGAGTCTGTAAAGAGTCTGTAAAGAGCGTCTGTAAAGAGTGTCTGTAAAGAGTCTGTAAAGAGTCTGTAAAGAGCGTCTGTAAAGAGCGTCTGTAAAGAGCGTCTGTAAAGATTGTCTGTAAAGAGTGTCTGTAAAGAGTCTGTAAAGAGTCTGTAAAGAGCGACTGTAAAGAGTGTCTGTAAAGAGTGTCTGTAAAGAGTCTGTAAAGAGCGTCTGTAAAGAGCGTCTGTAAAGATTGTCTGTAAAGAGTGTCTGTAAAGAGTCTGTAAAGAGCGTCTGTAAAGAGCGTCTGTAAAGTGTCTGTAAAGAGCGTGTGTAAAGTGTCTGTAAAGACCGTCTGTAAAGTGTCTGTAAAGAGCGTCTGTAAAGAGCGTCTGTAAAGAGTGACAGTAAAGAGCGTCTGTAAAGTGTCTGTAAAGAGCATCTGTAAAGAGCGTCTGTAAAGAGCGACTGTAAAGAGCATCTGTAAAGAGCGTCTGTAAAGAGCGACTGTAAAGAGCGTCTGTAAAGAGCGACTGTAAAGAGCGTCTGTAAAGAGTGACTGTAAAGAGCATCTGTAAAGAGCGACTGTACAGAGCGTCTGTAACGTCTGTAAAGAGCGACTGTAAAGTGTCTGTAACGTCTGTAAAGAGCGTCTGTAAAGAGCGACTGTAAAGAGCGTCTGTAAAGAGCGTCTGTAAAGAGCGACTGTAAAGAGTGACTGTAAAGAGTGCCTGTAAAGAGTGTCTGTAAAGAGTGTCTGTAAAGAGCGACTGTAAAGAGCGTCTGTAAAGAGTGTCTGTAAAGAGTGACTGTAAAGAGTGACTGTAAAGAGTGACTGTAAAGAGTGACTGTAAAGAGCGTCTGTAAAGAGCGACTGTAAAGAGTGTCTGTAAAGAGTGACTGTAAAGAGCGACTGTAAAGAGTGTCTGTAAAGAACGACTGTAAAGAGCGACTGTAAAGAGTGTCTGTAAAAAGTGACTGTAAAGAGCGTCTGTAAAGAGCGACTGTAAAGTGTCTGTAAAGAGCGTCTGTACACAACTCTTTACAGTCTGTAAAGAGCGTCTGTAAAGAGCGTCTGTAAAGAGCGTCTGTAAAGAGCGACTGGAAAGAGCGTCTGTAAAGAGCGACTGTAAAGAGCGACTGTAAAGAGTGTCTGTAAAGAGCGTCTGTAAAGAGCGACTGTAAAGAGCGTCTGTAACGTCTGTAAAGAGCGACTGTAAAGTGTCTGTAACGTCTGTAAAGAGCGTCTGTAAAGAGCGACTGTAAAGAGCGACTGTAAAGAGTGTCTGTAAAGAGCGACTGTAAAGAGCGTCTGTAACGTCTGTAAAGAGCGACTGTAAAGAGTGTCTGTAAAGAGCGACTGTAAAGAGCGTCTGTAACGTCTGTAAAGAGCGACTGTAAAGTGTCTGTAACGTCTGTAAAGAGCGTCTGTAAAGAGCGACTGTAAAGAGTGACTGTAAAGAGCGTCTGTAAAGAGTGACTATAAAGAGTGACTGTAAAGAGTGACTGTAAAGAGTGACTGTAAAGAGTGACTGTAAAGAGCGACTGTAAAGAGTGTCTGTAAAGAGTGACTGTAAAGAGCGACTGTAAAGAGTGTCTGTAAAGAGTGTCTGTAAAGAGCGACTGTAAAGAGTGTCTGTAACGTCTGTAAAGAGCGACTGTAAAGTGTCTGTAACGACTGTAAAGAGCGTCTGTAACGTCTGTAAAGAGCGACTGTAAAGAGTGTCTGTAAAGAGCGACTGTAAAGAGCGTCTGTAACGTCTGTAAAGAGCGACTGTAAAGTGTCTGTAACGTCTGTAAAGAGCGTCTGTAAAGAGCGACTGTAAAGAGTGACTGTAAAGAGCGTCTGTAAAGAGTGACTATAAAGAGTGTCTGTAAAGAGTGACTGTAAAGAGCGACTGTAAAGAGTGTCTGTAAAGAGTGTCTGTAAAGAGCGACTGTAAAGAGTGTCTGTAACGTCTGTAAAGAGCGACTGTAAAGTGTCTGTAACGTCTGTAAAGAGCGTCTGTAAAGAGCGTCTGTAAAGAGCGACTGTAAAGAGCGTCTGTAAAGATTGACTGTAAAGAGTGACTGTAAAGAGTGACTGTAAAGAGCGACTGTAAAGAGTGTCTGTAAAGAGTGACTGTAAAGAGCGACTGTAAAGAGTGTCTGTAAAGAGTGTCTGTAAAGAGCGACTGTAAAGAGCGTCTGTAAAGAGTGACTATAAAGAGTGACTGTAAAGAGTGTCTGTAAACACACACACACACACTCACACAAACTCGCTCTCTCTCTCTTGCTCTTTTTCTCACCTTTTTTTCACTGTGCTTTTTCTTCATTTTTTTCTTCTACATGTTTATTTAGCAAAATGTAATGCTTTTCAGTTTGGAAAGTCTTTCCTTCTCTCTCTCTCCCTTTCTCTTATTCTCTCTCTCTCTCTCTCTCTCTCTCTGTCTGTCTATCTGTCTATTTCGCATTATGTGCAAACAAATATCTAAAATATTTGACTTGTCTTGTTCTTTTGTGAATAAAAATCTACAATGTTATTGTAAATAAAAGTTTTTATTCCTTTAATAATATATTTATGGTCCATCTAAAGAAAATATAAAGTCAGCTTTATTGTATTTCTGTAAAAGCAGCTTTGAGGATCAAAAAAGCTGCAATTCACTTGTCAGAAATGTTGAACAAATGTCAGAATATTGATGCAAACAAGTCAAAAATATTCAGCAGACAGGGTCAGAGAGCTGTGTACAGTGATTACGGGGAGCTGTGAAATCAGCCGTGTTGCCATCAGCTGCACGGATCTCATCCACCGAGGTCAGAGGTGAACTGTATGAAATTCTGATATGGCTTCATTGATTTTCTAACATGCTCTCACACTGTGCGTGTGTGTGAGTGTGTGTGTGTGTGTGTGTGTGTGTGTGTGCATAATCCATCACAATTAGTCGTATCCTTTTTTATGACTGCAGTCTGTAGGTCTCCTTCTGAGTGATTAACATGGAGTGAATTAAACATTAGTGAGCCGTTCATCTGAATATGAAATTATATTAATGGAAAATCCTTTAATTTCGATATAAACTGCGAATTGTTGCTAGAATAATGACCAGCTTCTGACATTCTTCTTCTTCTTCTTCTTCTTATTATTATTATTATTATTATTAGTATTTTTTTATTATTTTTATTATTATTATTGTTAATATTATTATTAATATTAATAATATTATGAATATTATTATTATTAATATTATTATTACTTTGATTTATTGCAAGATATCAAGGGCTACTTTATTATTTAAAAACCAAAAAAATAAAAATAAATGTAATAAAATTAAACACTGTTTGGTGAAATTGTGAACGGTCTTCAGGTGTATTAATTGTGTTATTATATTTCTGGGCTGCGTAGCCAATTAGCAGATGTCTATATCAGATTTGAGCTATTTTCTTAACATTTTTGACCATATTTTTGAAAAGATAAGAATATGCTGTGAATATAACTGCATTAAAGTCCCAGAAATCAATTAAAAGCTTTTTTATTTTTCTAGAATAAGCTTTAGTTTATTGTGAACAGTCACATGGCAGATGTCAATGGCTGCTTTTAACAAAATTGCATGTTAATGTGTAGTGAAAATTAATACAATTTGTGTCTGAGCAACATGTCAGTAAAGGTACTTTGGGTAAAGTATGATACTCTTTTGTTTAGCTGTTACTGAGTCTCAGAGAGATGTTAAGCATCTAAACCAATCACATGGTCTCATTAGAGTATCAGACCAATCACATGGTCTCATTAGAGTATCAGACCAATCATATGTTCTCATTAGAGTATCAGACCAATCACATGGTCTCATTAGAGTATCAGACCAATCATATGTTCTCATTAGAGTATCAGACCAATCACATGGTCTCATTAGAGTATCAGACCAATCACATGTTCTCATTAGAGTATCAGACCAATCACATGTTATCATTAGAGTATCAGACCAATCACATGTTCTCATTAGAGTATCAGACTAATCACATGGTCTCATTAGAGTATCAGACTAATCACATGGTCTCATTAGAGTATCAGACTAATCACATGGTCTCATCAGAGTATCAGACTAATCACATGCTCTCATTAGAGTATCAGACCAATCACATGCTCTCATTAGCGTATCAGACCAATCACATGCTCTCATTAGCGTATCAGACCAATCACATGTTCTCATTAGAGTATCAGACCAATCACATGTTCTCATTAAAGTATCAGACCAATCACATGTTCTCATTAAAGTATCAGACCAATCACATGGTCTCATTAGAGTATCGGACCAATCACATGGTCTCATTAGAGTATCAGACCAATCACATGGTCTCATTAGAGTATCAGACCAATCACATGCTCTCATTAGCGTATCAGACCAATCACATGGTCTCATTAGAGTATCAGACCAATCACATGGTCTCATTAGAGTATCAGACCCTTTTTCCCTGGATTGAGAAATTCTCTTCCTCTAGGGGCTGAATTGGGTTTTATGAGAGGAATCCTTGCTTCTTCTTCTTCTTCTTCTTCTTCTTCTTCTTCTTCTTCCTCGTCTCAAAAAGTCTTTTTGTCTTGAACGCACTTGTGTAAGACATGATGTCACAGACTCCATTACACATTTTGCTCTTCTCCAGTTTCGGCTGGCGGTTCGTTTTTGATTTATTATTTTTTCTTTTTCCTTCACACTCTTTAATATTGACTTGTTTGGTCCACCTTAATATTTTAAGGATGGCTTTCTCAAGCACACACACACACACACACACACACACACACAGATTTTAACAGCACATTATGTTCTTCAAAGTGCTCAGGCCTGTTCAAGGAGAAAATCTCAATGATGGCGCATTAACCTCAATGAGTCGTGTGCAGTGTGTCGTGAAGCCGCCATGGAAGAAGAACAGCACACGGGAGAGGAGAAAAAACCAGAGAGGGAAAAAGAGAGAGAGAGAGAGAGAGAGAGAGAGAGAGAGAGAGAGATGAGCCTTTATCTCTCTCACTTACTCATCCACTCCGTTCTTTCACTCCCTTTCTTTTCTTATCCCTGTTTCTTTTCTAATATCCAATTTCCTCTGTTTTTCTTTCTTTATCTTTTCTTGTCATCTTTGTCTCATTCATGTGTTTTGTTCTTCTTATTTATTCCATGTCCACTTCTCTCTATCTCTTCTTCTCATTTTTCCACTCTTCCTCCCTGATCTCATTTCTCTCAGATTTTCTCTTTATTAGTTTTGCAATTTTTTTCTGTAATGTCTTTCTTCACCTGTTTCTCTCCATCTCTTGGTGTCTGGTTTTATCTTTTTTTTTTCCATTTGCAATATGGCTAAAGCATCAGGAAGAGAAAGAAAAGAGAGTAAATAAAAACAACAACAATGAATAACTGTGCTGATATTAGCAATAGCGGTAAGGAATAAGAGACATGAGGGATAATAAGCGAGTCCCTCTTTACTTATTATTTTCCTGTAATAGCTTTCTATTTTTTTCCCCTTTGAATGAATGACAGATCCTCCTTTTTAACTTCTTTTGTTTTTGTCTTTTTTTTAATTATTTTTTTTCTACATATAATTTTTCCATCAAAGTTTAGCCTATGCATTTGGCATTTTGGTTTGAATTTAGGTTCTGAAGGTTTAGAGTTTTTGAAGCTGCTAGACTTTTTAAACCAGCTTTTGATACAGTTGATCACGGCGTTTTATTAGCACGTCTTAGAGATGACGTTGGTATTAATGATGTGGCCTTGAAGTGGTTTGGTTCCTACCTAAGGGACAGAAAATGTTCAGTAAAGATTGGAGATTGTCTTTCTGACACTGTGGATGTTTTGTGGGGGGGTCCCTCAGGGATCTATTCTTGGACCAACCTTGTTTTCTCTGTATTTGTTGCCTCTGGGGTCTATCTTTAGACACCACAATATTAATTACCACATCTATGCGGATGATTTGCAATTATGATTTTCTTTGGACAAGCGTCTTGCATGGGACAGCTTCGATAAATGAAGTGAAGGTGTGGTTTGCGAGTAATTTTCTTCAATTAAATGAGAATAAAACCGAGATTATGGTTTTCGGAAACAAACAGTCTACAGGAAATCTGTTTGTGAGTGAGGATTTTGCTCCCAGCATAAATGATTATGTTAGGAACCTGGGTGTCATTTTTGAGACAGAACTTTGCTTTGACCGACATGTAAATGGCGTCATGAAATCATTCTTTTATCAGTTAAGGAAGTTTTTTGAAGTATTTTTGTACTTTTATTTTATTGTTAAAAAAGCACTTTGGTTTACGTTGTTATGGTGTTGAAAGTGTTATACAAATAAATTTTGATTGATTGATTGATTGATTGATTACATTGAACCTTGTTTGGTGGGGGAGGGGTTATAAAGTGGGCGTGTATTGAAAGGGGCGGGGTTTGTCAGCCACCATGTCTTTTGCCAATGGTGTAGTTGTAGTTTGTGAGTGTTGCTATGTCACTAAAAATACTTAATAAATAATAATTAAAGAGCCCTGGTATTAGCTGTCTACATGTTTTTATTCTCTGTCTTGATATTTAAATGATGATGATGATGATAGTATATTGTTATCCAATTCTCTGGGTTTCTAGACCTTCAGAAATGGAGCCTAAACTGAGACTATTCTTTGTGGCAAAACGCTACATGCTTTTTAACTGATAAACATATTACGCCTTAAAACCGTTTTAATATCTTTATATTTAACCTTGAAGGCTGCCGTTATTCCTTTTAGGATACATTAAGGGACACATTTTTATTTCTTCTTCATCTCTCTTGATCTTTCTCAGTCGATTCCCTCTCTTTCTGTATCATTGGCTTGGCTCTAATCTCTTCAGCTAAGCCAATTGGAGAAAGAGAAATTGACTTTCGCTGATTTCCGCACAACACTCATTTCCATCTTCCACTCGGCAGATTCCAGACCCTGGGTCGCTTCCAATTGTGTGTCTAATTGATTACTTCCCATGCAATTACACTTGTGTCATACTCAATATTTCAGCCTTTGAGGCATGTTGGCTGGGTAAGAGGGATGTGATGGTGCTCATCTGAAGGGCTTCATATCTGCATTTTCGGTGCTGCGTTATTAATCTCTCGGTGCTGGCCGTAACGCCGCAGTAAGCAGTAGTGTAAATGCGAGGTTGTCCAAGTGGAAAGGGTGACACCAATGTCAGTAGCGTCCTCCTTATGTATCCGTGAGCCGAGCTTGCGAGCGCTGAACAAAAGAGATAAAAATGGCATTTCTGTGTAAAACAGCCGAAACAGAACATCCTCGTTTCCATGAGCTGAAACAGGTGCCTGTTAATTAAGCTTCAGAGAAAATGGTGCATTGTTACAAACAATGAAGCAGCAGGCAGATTTTCTGGATTGTTTCTCACTTTGCCAGCCCGTAGTCATTTACTCCTCTCGTTTTGCTGACTGGTTTCTCATTAATGAAGACACGTGGGACTAAATTGGAGTAAAGAACATAATAATGCAGTGATGGCAAATTGCAGCTCTTACAGAGTCTTCATTAGTGGAGACGTCTGACCCTGTGAATAAATTAATGGTAATGGAAGCGTCTGTCTGTGTGTGTGTGTGTGTGTGTGTGTGTGTGTGTGTGTGTGTGTGTATGCTTAAGGCTTGGTCCACCTTGGTTAAAGCTCTGGAGGAAACAGGAAATAAAGTCATGATTGACTTTACAGACAAATGGAATAACAGAAAATCACTTGCTTCAATGCACTTCTGTCTAAATTAATAATAATAATAAAGAAGTCTGATCATTGTTTAGATTTCTGTGGTGGATGCAGCAGGTGTTAAAGAATAAATCGTTTGTACCCGAGGAATAAGGAAGAAGTTCAGTTGAACTTTCACGAAGAATGGCGCACGCACATGTGTGGTAGACTCAGATGTGACTAAATTACAGGAAATAGTCCAAAACGCACCGGCAACGTTATTTTGAGCAACATTATGTACATTTTTTTAATTATATTTTATTTCATTTAATTAATTTATTTTTATATAGAATTCTATATATGTATTCTTATTATCTGATTAGAATTTCAGTAAAATTTTAGTTTAAATCAGCCAATGAAATCCATCAATGTAGGAAAAAAAGATCAAGAATCATTTAAGAATCACCATTTTTGGAAAAAAAAAAACTTTTTATATGAGTAAATAGCAACAAATTATTATTATTATTATTATTATTATTATTATTATTATTTTTATTATTATTATGTCTAATTATTTATTTTTTTATTTATTTATTTATAATTGTTTTATAATTGTACTATTAATGTATTGAGCAAGCTTTATCTATACATTCACTACTATATTATTATTATTATTATTATTATTATTATTATTATTATTATTATTTATTTATTTATTTATTTATTTATCACTTTCTTCTCTGGATACTATTACTTTATTGAGCAAGCTTTACCTATACATTCACTATTAGTATATCATTATTATTATTATTATTATTATTATTATTAATAATAATAATAATAATAATAATAATAATAATAATAATATTATTCATTATATATATTATTAAAGGGTTTGTTATGTTTTTCAGAGTTAACAGAACTAAGAATCTGTTCAAAAACTTGAATGAATTTAACAGAAAGTTGATGCACTGAACGAACCTTTTAAACCCTTTAAAACCCTGAAACCGATTCCAGAACAAGCGATTCAGCATTGAGCGAGAAAGCATGAGGATCTGATGTAAAAACAAGCCGAGGTGTTTCAGCGAGGTTCTGAACAGCATTTCTAATGGACACTAACAGAAGATTAACACGTGTTTTTTTCGCTTGGTTGAAGATGAAAGCAAGCAAGAGATGGAAAGAGCAAAAAAAAAAAGAGAAGGAACAATGGCCTGGGGAATAGAGTGTAAAAAGTGAAAGTTTTTTTTTCTTTTCAGAAAGGCCACGGTATACAGTTTGGAGTAAAATAAAAAAAGAAGAGAGGAGAGTTGTGTAAAGATCAAATGAAGAGAGCAGAAGTTAGCATCTCGCTCGCCAAGCCGAGCACACTGAGGAACTGCGCTCATTAATAATAGATTCAGTGTCATCATTAAGCATTTGAATGATTAAAACATAACTCCTGGCTTCAAACACTACTCTCAGATGTGGGGATAAGAGAGAGAGTGAAAGGCCTTGTGTTTAAACTACTCAATTCTTCACTTACAGGAAAAGTGCAACTACAAAAATAATAATAATTAAACAGGGAACAGAAAGTAAAAAGTGGTGTGAATCTATCGTATAGTTTGAGCTACATAAGATATTAACAGGTCTTCTGGAACAGTACTCAGTTGTATGTCTGCAGCTTGTGTAATAGATGTGTACAAGTCCCTCAGTCTGTCTGTCAGCCTGTCCTCATTCTTCAGTCTGTCCTCATTCCTAGGTTTGTCCTCAATCCTCAGTGTATCCTCAGTTTGTCCTCAATCCTCAGTGTATCCTCAGTCTGCTCATTCCACAGTCTGTCCTCAACCTCAGTCTGTCCTTATTCCTCAGTCTGTCCTCAGCCTGTCCTCAGTCTGTTCCTCAGTCTGTCCTCATTCCTAGGTTTGTCCTCAATCCTCAGTGTATCCTCAGTTTGTCCTCAGCCTGTTCCTCAGCCTGTCCCTCAGTCTGTCCTCAGACTGCCCCTCAGTCTGTCCTCATTCCTCATCTGTCCTCATCTGTTCTCAGACTGTTCCTCAGTCTGTTCTCATTCCTAGGTTTGTCCTCAATCCTCAGTTTATCCTCAGCCTGTTCCTCAGTCTGTTCCTCAGTCTGTTCTTATTCCTCAGCCTGTCCTCAGTCTGTTCCTCAGTCTGTCCTCATTCCTAGGTTTGTCCTCAATCCTCAGTGTATCCTCAGTTTGTCCTCAGCCTGTTCCTCAGTTTGTTCCTCAGTCTGCCTCATTCCTCAGTCTGTCCTCATTCCACAGTCTGTCCTCAACCTCAGTCTGTCCTCAGCCTGTCGTCATTCCTAGGTTTGTCCTCAATCCTCAGTGTATCCTCAGTTTGTCCTCAGCCTGTTCATCAGTCTGTTCCTCAGTCTGCCTCATTCCTCAGTCTGTCCTCAACCTCAGTATGTCCTTATTCCTCAGTCTGTCCTCAGTCTGCCCCTCAGTCTGTCCTCATTCCTCAGCCTGTCCTCAGTCTGTTCCTTAGTCTGACCATCAGTCTGTTCCTCACTCTGTCTTAAGTCTGCCCTTCAGTCGCCTGTCCTTAGTCTGTCGTTCAGTTTGTTCCCCAGTCTGTCCCTCAGTCTGTCCCTCAGTTTGCCCCTCAATCTGGCCTCATTTCTTAGCCTGTACTCAGCCTGTCCTTCAGTCTGTTTCTCAGTCTGTTCCTTAGTCTGTCCTCAGTCTGTCTTAAGTCTGCCCCTCTGTCTGTCCTCATTTCTAAGCCTGTCCTCAGTCTGTCCTTCAGTCTGTCTCTCAGTCTGTCTTTTAGTCTGTCCTTTCTGTCTGTCTCTCAGTCTGTCTTTTAGTCTGTCCTTCAGTATGTCCCTCCCTATGAAGAGATGGATCTCAGCATCATGATGTAAAGTGCTCACATATGCAGAAGAAGCTGGAAAAACTAATAGTGTCCAGGAGCTGGAGTAGATACCTGAAGAACTTTGGACAGTTTAAAAGCTCAGGATGAACAAGGGGCTCATGAACAACTATCACAAATATAAACACAGTCGCTAATCATCCAGGGATATGTCTAAACTTTGTGGATATTCAGGGAATATCGTGTCTTGTGGGCTAAATGTAAACATCTGTTATGTGTAATATTTTATTCAGGGCACAACTAATTAAAAAACATCATGCAGATTTTATGATCCCTCTTATCTTCTTTAAATTATTAACATTTTGCAAGGATTCTGCAAACATATGACCCTGAATGTACAGAGAGAAGATAAGAACATGCTGCACAAAATCCTCAAGCTGTAAAGAAACACTGTAAATCACATTTATGTAGTGTATAGCAGTCCTCGTGATCACACTGTTACTATAGAAATGGTGGTGATATAGAAAGCTAGAAGTGTTTCAGAAAGTGAATCAATACCTTGTGACCAATCAGAATCCAGAATTCCACTTTGTTACCCCCAGTGTTTCCCAGAGACTGTAATCATTTATTACTGAACATTCATTCATCTTCTACCGCTTATCCGAACTACCTCGGGTCACGGGGACCTCATCTCAGGCGTCATCGGGCATCAAGGCAGGTTACACCCTGGACGGAGTGCCAACCCATCGCAGGGCACTCACACACACTCTCATTCACTCACACAATCACACACTACAGACAATTTCCCAGAGATGCCAATCAACCTACCATGCATGTCTTTGGACCGGGGGAGGAAACCGAAGTACCCGGAGGAAACCCCCGAGGCACGGGGAGAACATGCAAACTCCACACACACAAGGTGGAGGCGGGAGGTGTGAGGCGAACGTGCTAACCACTAAGCCACCGTGCCCCCACAATTACTGAACAAATTTAACACTTTATAGCTACATTTAATATTATGCAATATTCATGAGATTCTTTCTTTCTTTCTTTCTTTCTTTCTTTCTTTCTTGCTGCCCCTCCTATCATTTTTATTGGCTTGTTTATTTGTTTGTTTTTCTTTCTTTTATTCTTTCTTTCTTGACTGATTCTTTTATCCCTCACATGCTGTGTGTGTGTGCGTGTGCGTGTGTGTGTGTGTGTGTGTGTGTGTGTGTGTGTGTGTGTGTGTGTGCGTGTGTTCAACTAGTTCCCGTTGGTTTTAAACCTTGACCCGCTCTACAGCTGAATAAAAACCTCAGCTCAGGTCTCATGAGACAGATCAGAGTCATGTTTAGATCCATGTTTGGATTATTAATTGACATTAAAATTCCTCGCATGTCTCGCATTAGCTTTTAATGATACCCTGGGATGAAGCCGAAATCTGCTCACGGCTATAAACAGAGGTGAGAGTGGCAGGGCCAAACACACACACACACACACACACACACAATACAGGTGATGTGTGTAGAGGAAGTGAGTGAATTATTTAACACTGAAACTACACATCGCTCTACTTTCTGTCTATACACGTACTGTACATGCACCCGTACACACACACACACACGCACACACACTTTCTATTTTTATAGGTGTCTTTGATTACTGGAACACTTTTTCATAGCTGTGTATGTCCATGGTTCATTACTTGCAGAAACCAAGGACCACCCCCCCAAATCACCCCACCCCCAACTCCCACCAACTAACTTCAACTGCCCCATTCAACTCTGCCCCATTCAACACCCCACCCCCATCCCCTCATGCATCCCTGTACACACTCTAAAATCTCCTCACAAATTTGTAGCTGTATCCCTCAGCATTCAGCTCTGTGAAACTCTGACCAGCGATCGGTGACCTCGGCCGGGACGTGACCCCGTCACAGAGCACTGCTTGGTATTCAGTCGCTCCACAGGCTGAGAGTGAGAGAGGTTTTTTTTTAGCCTTGGTGTAAATCTCAGCCTCCCAGATGTCATTGAAATGGAGCAGCAAGGGCCCCTAGAAATATTCCCTAAAACGTCCCTTGACCGCCAGCGTCTCGCTGTCTTTGTCTCTTCCTGTAATTCTGCTTCCTTCACTGTTTCTTTTTGGTTGCGTATTAAAGCACACATATTTACATTTACAGCAGTGCTTTAAAGTCTCTATCAGTGAATACAATAACACTTGTTCACTAGGTTACAGACCTAGGATACCATCAACCTAAATCTCTGTTCGGAGGTAAGCCTGAAGAGGTTGAAGTGGTGGGTCTTCAAAAGCCGTTTTAAAGATAGACATTGATTTTTCAGGCGTCTAGGGAAAGTTTATTCCACCACCTCGGTGCAAGAACAGAAAAAAATCTTGAAGTAATCCTACCTTTTACCCTGAGAGATAGTGGGACCAGTCAAGCAGTGATAGTAGATAAGGTAGTGAGGTAGTGAGGTAGTGAGGTGCAGTGCATGAAAATCATGAGCCATTGTTTTCTGGTTTCTAAGAAACTGCCTTAATGCTGCTTTTACATGCTTTTCAGTTCATCCGGTTTTCACCTTGTTAGCTAGTTAGCAGCTAGTTAGCTAGAGGTGACATATTCTGGTAACTTGTATGTAACATGGGGGGCACGGTGGCTTAGTGGTTAGCACGTTCGCCTCACACCTCCAGGGTTGGGTAGGGTGACCAGACGTCCTCTTTTGCCCGGACATGTCCTCTTTTTGAAACCTAAAAATGTGTCCGGGCGGAATTTCTAAATCGTCCGGGATTTTGTTATTCTAGCCTCAAACGTGTTTACGGCGAATTTGCATTGCTCTCTCTTTCATTCACATACTAGTCCCGCCCTCCCCCTACAGTTCGCTTTGCATTGAGTGGAAGTGTAGGGTGTAGAGCTACCGTCATTGGTCAATAGTATTCTCTGTACACATTTAATAACCCTGAAGTGTCCTCTTTTTCACACACCCAAATCTGGTCACCCTAGGGTTGGGGGTTCAATTCCCGCCTCCACCTTGTGTGTGTGGAGTTTGCATGTTCTCCCAGTGCCTCGGGGGTTTCCTCCGGGTACTCCGGTTTCCTCCCCCGGTCCAAAGACATGCATGGTAGGTTGATTGGCATCTCTGGAAAATTGTCCGTAGTGTGTGATTGTGTGAGTGAATGAGTGTGTGTGTGCCCTGCGATGGGTTGGCACTCCGTCCAGGGTGTATCCTGCCTTGATGCCCGATGACGCCTGAGATAGGCACAGGCTCCCCGTGACCCGAGGTAGTTCGGATAAGCGGTAGAGAATGAGTGAGTGAGTGAAAGTAGGGAATAAAATCACGTGATGGTGAAATGAAGCTATTTTGAAATGAAGACTATAGTATAGAAGCAATTTGTCGATTTTAAACACACAACACATAATACTTGTGTTTATTTATAGTTACGCATATCTGCAAAACAACTTTTTTGTATTCTCAACAACTCACGTTGTTGTATTTAGTAAATTCGGTAAACGTAAAGGTACAGCTTTACCAAATTACTTTTACAAAGCGCCGACGTTAAAAACGTCTCCTTTCAGTCAATTTCCCCATATCACCAGTTACTGTACGTATTTTCCTTTGTTCAAATAAAAATCTATTTTATTATATTAGGCTTGGTAGAATCCATCATCCACGTTCTCACAAATAAGGCAGTCTAAATTCAAATTAGAATTTTATTTGTCTCATAGACAGTACGACGTGAAGTGAAACGCTTTTTTTTAACGACCGTCTTTGTCCTGAGTCAAAAAATAGAATTAAAAAGATCAATAATAGAAATAATATTAAAATGAATATGAAAGAAGGTCTTATAATAAGCAATAAAAAGTCACAATGCCATATTACTTACTATTAACCTTTTCAGCCTGAACTAGCCCAACCTTCTGACCAATCAGATTTCAGAATGCGGTAAACATTTAATGACTGTAATTATAATAAGCATTAAAAAAATTTCTACCAATCATCTCTGCTCCACCGTGAGGAAAAGATAAAGGCCACTAGCAAGACGGAGACTCGTTTCCTGTCCTGTCTTTTTTCTGTCTTCCTCCTGTTTTCTTTTCCCTTTAAATAAATTCAGAAATGTTCTTTGCTCTCGACGATTCCATACGACTTTAATCAGAAACATTTTTCAGAACGATTCGTCGGAAACAACAGCTCGAGGAGCAGAAGAGGTGGAATTATGAGTCTACAGTTTTTGGGGATGCACTTTTATTTCCAGGGATTTCAGAACAGCGTAACAGATTGGCCTATTTGATAATCTAACCCTAACCCTAACCGTAGTTTTTGGTTGTTTATTTGTTTTCGAAAATAGCTTAACTGTAAGATAATAAAGTATAATAGATATAAAATATAAAATCTACCTGTATGACTGTTTTGTCCTTCATTATCCATCGTAGGTACGCTCTTTTTTATTTATTTTTTTTGAAAGATTGCGTTTTTCCAAGACCTCTAGAAACCACACCTACTTTACGTCGTGGTAACGAAACCCCTGGATGTTTGTGCCTCCCTCCTTCTTAACAAGGCGTTTCTTTTTTTTCTTTACAATGCGTACTCATACAGTATACATGGATTACATCATATACCGTATTAGTCCATGGCTAAAATATCGATCGTCTTTAACCGCACTTCCAGGACACTTGTCATGACCTTGTACAGCTTAAATTTCACACACTCGCCGTGACATTTTCCTTTATAACGTTCGCCAATAAAACCTGCCCTCTACGGACCGAATGGGATCCTGTTTTTCACATCCGTCATTTTATTCGGTGTTACTTTTTTATTTGTGTCAACCTTGGCGGGATTTGGATGAGATTTATTTCAGCGTGCCTTGCTGTCTCGTGTATTTATTTTTCTCCTGTCATTCCTTTTCAGGAGTTATTACCGTCTTTGTCCTTCCGCTGTCTATAGGCGCTCTTGAGCCCTGATGACATGTTGAATATCGCACAGAGAGTCCTTGCTCTATCCGGATAGATTTGAGCAGCCGAACCTGATGCCCCGCAGCATCCGACATCCAACATGTCATCGGTGTTCCCCTGTCACAACCCGTCATATATTTATACATATACTGTACATCAGTCCGGCTTTAATGACGTTCCTGTGGGCTTCATCCATTCCTGCCACGGTCGCTCATGCCTGAATGTCGGCATCGTCTTGTTAAAAACGCATTTAAACCTCGCCGCGAGGGTTGCTGGTCCTCTGATTGCACCGTTTTCCCTTACATACATGCAGGCACACGGTTTCCAGCGTTCCCAGAGGAGCGACGGTCTTAAAAAGGCATTCGCCGCAGTTAAACGAGTGCCGTTGTTCTTTTCAGGTCAGTAGTTAAAAACATAAAAGTGCAATTACATTATAATGGAGTCTGCCTCAGTTTTATTCCTAGCGAAGTGTTGGGACTGTAAAATAAAAAAAAAAAAAAAGGAAAAAAGGAAAAAGCCCTCCTCTTTCTGTACTCTCTGAGATTTATGAGAGGCGATCTCTCCTCTGACCTTGGGTGAGATATTAATGGAAAGACAATCGTTTTACTGCCTCAGTACCGTGGCTAAGATTAGGCCTGAGACACGTTTCCATTTCACACTCCCCTTATTTAAATGCGTAACACTAATCCTGATGGGTTGATGGTTTTAATGTTTTTATGAGGCTGTTTATGTCAATCTGGCTTGCCCCCCCGATGCCAGGATGATGGTTGAACGTGTCATTGTAAGACGCTCTGTAAGAAGCTCTCGACTTGATTACGCTGCATTATTCCAAGTGCCGGTGTTGAGTCAGGTTTTAGTCATATGTTATTCACTTATTTCAGTCTCGCTCATGCTTTCTTCTTTATTTGATTGTGTTTTGTCTCCTGATTCTGTTATGTCTGTCTTTTACTTTTGATCTTGTATAACATTTATCGTGTTATTTATATATATTTTTTAAAAATATCTGCAGTCGTGTCTGGGAAGGAAAATAACAAAGAACCTCGCTGATACGCGAGAAAGGAACTGTATCTATTCATACTTTGCATTTAAGTGCAAGTTATATGGTACAGGAGTTCACAAAGTTATTCATTATCAACCCCAGAGTGAGTTAAGAAGGGAATATCAGCCACCTGAGCCAATAGGGGTTATGGGGTTTACCTAAAGGCACAGCTCTATACTCATACATCGGGTCTATTACTATTGATCTGCAGTCTCATTGTTACTCCATTTACAAGAACAGGTTAATGAATTAGATTTTATTCAGTTTTATTTTTATAACTCTTTAACGCAAACGAGCAAGCCAGAGGTGACAGGAATCTTGAGAGGAACTCCTCATCTAAAGAGTTAAAAAGTTCAACCAGGTTTAACCAGCAGTTTAGTTAAGTTTGTTTTGTTCAAGTTATGAAGAACCGTTCACTGGTGTCTTGAGTCTTGAGTGCAATAATGTCAATTAAAATCCTAAAGCCATCTTCATGGTTTCTAAGTGGGACCATCTACAGTATTTTTCTTGTATCTCCAGGCTCCGTGTAGTCCTCAGCAGCAGTGAGTGACCTACAAATGAGGAGAACTTCTTCAGACATAAGTAGGGCATAAGGATGGATCAGGTCCAGAGAGGAGAAGTGGTCAGGATCACAGGAGTAGAATAAAATAATTTATCAATCCTAATGTTCTACCCCTGTTGAATGGGGCCTTCTGGAGACATGCCATCTTTGAACAAGTATTGTGTCAGTCAGCTTTATGGTCGAGTCTTTATCGGGTCTGTAGTAACCTGTTCCTCAGGAGCTCTTGGTTGCTTAATTCTACTGGACTACAAACAGTTGTAGAAAGGACATTATTTACATTGACGTCATTTCCTGTCCAGTGTCACCCAAATGAGGATGAGGTTCACTTCTGAGTCTGGTTCCTCTCAAGGTTTCTTCCTCATATCATCTCAGGGAGTTTTTTTCTCATCACCGTCACCTCAGGCTTCATTAGTGATACATGTTAGAGATAAATATTAACTTAATTTTGATCTATAAACTTGAATTAAACATAACTAAATCACAGATAAAGCATAAAAGAGAACTAGGCTCTTGGTGGTGGTTAGTTGTGCTGTTGGAATTTCTAACCTGATTGTAATCATTAAAACTATTTTCATAATGTGTCCTTTGACCCAAACCCAAACTATCGGCAAAAATCCCCGTGCCATGCTTGTAAACCATTAAAATGATATAGATTACAACTAAAATCTATATTTATACAGTTTTATTTTTCTAAAGGTCAAACCATTAAACCCTGCACTGCATTACCAATCAAATGCATGCATTTCTACCAGGGTTGCCAGATCTGGAACATTTTCAGCCAATTAATAAAGGTTATGAACCGTAATTAGATTGAAATCTGTCAATTTAACAGCAACAGCAGCATAGCTATCTAAACATATATATATACTGTACTGTATATCTCAAACATCTGTATTTTTGTCAGCTATCCAGCTCTTTGTATAAGTGAACGTAAATAATACCCACAGATTTTATTTTTGAGATTCCCCTTCACCTCTTCTGAATGTCAAACCATTAAAACCTCCACTGCGCTATTAATTAAAAGCAGGCACCAATGGTCGAAGGGTTTTAAATAAACAGGTATTATATTTAGAGACAATTCAGTCCAATATGGCAACCTTGACGTGTACATAATCACTATTTTATTGTTGAGTGAATCCAGAGATCGTCAATAGCAAAACGGAATAAAATGATCAATAGTATTGATATTGCATAATGAGAGAAATCCAATAAGAATAGACAAGTCAGTCTCTCTCTCTCTCTCTCTCTCTCTCTCTTTCTCTCCCTCTCTCTCTCTCTCTCTCTCCATTATATATTTGTTCAATATTAAGGCCAGTGGTGGTTCAGGTCTTCACAATACAAGAGGATTTGAGCAACACAAATCGGTGTGATGCTACCAGACGCTCCAAGTTTACTTATTGTCCAGTATGACAGCAACAGTCGCCGGCATTTAAAACGATTCGAGATGTTCTGACCAATCAGACTCAAGAAATGGTCATCGTAGGTGTTTAAATATCATGGTGTAAATGTTTTATACTGAAAATAGACTCCTGTCCTGTGGTGGTCATGTATGTGGTGTGTTTGGGGCAATACTATTGTAGATAGATTTGCTATATAATAATGCTAGTTTCTAATAGTTCAGCAAATAGAAATGCAGTTTGAAGGTTTTTGTGCTGTCAGTATGCATTTTTGCTTAGAAAGCAAATCGACGACATTCACTAAATTCCAGGGGTTTCGTTACCACGACGTAAAGTGGGCGTGGTTTCTGGAGGTCTTGGAAAAACGCCCTCTTTCAAAAAAATACCTACGATGGATAATGAAGGACAAAACAGTCATACAGGTAGATTTTATATTTTATATCTATTATGCTTTATTATCTTACAGTTAAGCTATTTTTCGAAAACAAATAAACAACTAAAAACTACGGTTAAGGTTAGGGTTAGATTATCAAATAGGCCACGCCTACCCGATGACGCAATATCTGTTATGCTGTTCTGAAATCCCTGGAAATAAGTGCATCCCACAAATCGACCAAAGCCAAATTTAGTAATACACACATAAATATGCACACAAAAGTACACACACACAGCTAATGTCTACCATGACACACCGTCTTTTCAGGCTTCATCTCTGCAGGTTTCTTCACGCTGACGTATGTTACATACAGTTATCTATCTCTATTATCAAAGCTTTTCCTCAGTTTGTTGTTATGTTGTTTTTTCTTTTTTCTTTTGACGCACACATCTCCTAGGTAACACAGTGTAGAGAAGCAGAGATACATGACTCAAAGCTTGGGGTTTTGATGGATGGGAAGCAGAGCTTGTGTTTTGTCTGGCTGAGGCAGTAAGACTTGGCACAGGTTCCTGTATCATTCCTCATCTGCTGCACCAGGGTCACCAAGCCAATACTGCCAAACAGCTGATAGTGACTGGCACGGGAACTTGAGTGTGTTAGGACTGCTGCTTGTGTACCAAATACACAATTATTAATGAGCATCCGTTATAAGGTACGACTGGAAGTATTCGATATAGAGCCAACATCAATAAAGTGACCTTTACTGTTTATTTTTTTATGTTTACAAGCTGAGAATAGCTTCAGGAAAATGGGATAAAGATAAGCTGTAACTACAAAATAACTCAACAGTTTGGGTCTCATAAATCTCTTCATTTATTCATATATATTCACTTTTTTTATTTTACCTAAGGTGCCATAATAGGAAATTTGAAAAATAAATAAATGTTTAATAAATAAATAAATAAATAAATAAATAAATAAATAAATAAATATTTAATAAAATGTTTAGATAAATGTTTAATATCAGAGCTAATATTTAAAAAAGTCATAAAAATCACAAAAAAAATCTATGAAATTACATTTTATTTGTATATCACTTCCAACAATGTTTGTTGTCACAAAGCATCTACATATATAATTTATGAATAAATAAATTCAGGATATGAATTATAAGATCTAATTAAAATAAAAAAGAAATAAAAAAAATAATAAATAAAAAATCAAAAGTAGTTTTTAATAATATCATTTATTCCTTGGATTATTATTATT
Organism: Tachysurus vachellii; assembly: GCF_030014155.1. Taxonomy (NCBI): domain Eukaryota; kingdom Metazoa; phylum Chordata; class Actinopteri; order Siluriformes; family Bagridae; genus Tachysurus; species Tachysurus vachellii. Next base: position 28,141,609 of record NC_083467.1, read on the forward strand.
ATTATTATTTTTTAATTATTATTTATTTTATCTTTGAAAGTTGAGAGATTAAAAATCTGAAAAAAATTTGAAAAAAAAAAAGAATTGATAGCTACACGAGTTTACATTCATTTACAGTAAATCATTTGCCGGTGATTTGCATCTTATATTATTCAAAAATATATATTTAAAAAAAAAGTCTTAAATGAACTATCCATAGGCATGCGTGAAAGTGTTAAACGTCTGATATAATTTTACGAAATATAATAAAGGGGAAATGATCAAAGACACAGTGAGTGACAGAATGAACAATTTGACTAACTTTTTTTTTTAGTTGTTTTATGCAAATTACGTATGACCAGGGAACGGTCCAGCTCAGTCCTTCAGTTCCTCACTCACAGCCTTCACCTGCTACTTCCTATTTACTGTTTGACACAAAAAATAATGTAAGAGACCCTTAGAGCTGTGGTTTAATCTTATTCTGTGATTTTCACCCTATGGTTAAATGTCTATATGGTCATTTTAATGCAAGCAGCAAATTAGCATATCGTTGCTGTCGGGCGGAAACCTCGTATGTCCAAATTTGGTCAATTTCATATTTTTTCACATATCGATGCTATTGGTCAGTCCCCACGTGTTATTTTTACAAGTTATTAACCAATCTAAAGTCTTGAAAATAGCTTGAGCTCAAATCTCATAACTCCATTGGCCATGCTCACTCCGTGGGAGAGCTTCACGGCATATTTCTCCTCAAGAAGAGTCGCAACGAATCAACACGTCTTCTGAGGTAAATGTCTTCAAAACACTGGGCTCAAAGAAAAAAAAATCTTGACCCCCGCTAGTTCTGGTGCTCGTCTGAGGACAGGAATTTAGCGCAAGACAATCCACTGCAACGCGGACTAAACCCTGTGTACTGCAGATAAGGTACGGCGTTTTTTTAATTTCCTGAAAAATAACGGTTTTGGAGATACGAGGATTCCGCCCGACAGCGACGATATAGCAAATCAAGGAACCATTTTTAAAATATTGAGTAGTGCATTATTGTTGGCCACACCCACAGCCACACCCACAGCCACACCCACAATCAACAACCATAGTGATTGCTACCCACACTCGAGATACAACCCTCGAGAGAGGAACTGCCACTTCTGATGTGAACATCGTGTCACGGATAATCATTCCACACAGAAATAGCGTGCTATATAACCCAATGTACCAGCTGTGGGTGCGGTTTAGTGCAAGTTTACATATTTTTACATTAACTGTGAATATGACATCTACAAAGACACTATAAAAATATTGCTTGTTAATGTAAAAATTTATGTTTCTGATTGTTGAGATCTGAATTTGTAATAATTTATAGAACATCAAAAACCTGACATTATTCTTCATTGATTGTTTTGACCCAGCAGCAGAATAAAACACATTAAATGAAAATCCCATTTGTCTGCATGGTAAATACATCATCACCCTTTTTAAAACTTACTGCTTAAAGATTCAGGAGCTGTCAATCAGGAGGCGTCTCCTCTCATACGGTATCTACAGTATTTATCCGTTTCTGTTAGTGTCACTCAAGATGCTGAATAATATGAAAAGTTATTAAATTATCTGCAAACTTTAGAGACTAGATTAGTTTAGTTAGTGGGTGCAAACAGTGGGGATACTTACATTCATGGCATTTTCCAGAGAATCTTATCCAGAGTGACTTACATCTTACACAGCTAAGAAATTAAGGGTTAAGGGCCTTGAACAGAGGCCCAGCCTTGGCACCGTGGTGGACCTGGGATTTAAACTTGCAACCTTCTGATCAGAAGTCCCAACACCTTAACCACTAGACTAACACATCCCCTTTCTTTCATGCTATATAGGCTGTGTGCAAACCTGGAAAGTCCAAAATCTCTAGAAATGTTTACCTTCACATTTATTCACTCTCTCACTCATTTTCTACCGCTTATCCGAACTACCTCGGGTCACGGGGAGCCTGTGCCTATCTCAGGCGTCATCGGGCATCAAGGCAGGATACACCCTGGACGGAGTGCCAACCCATCGCAGGGCACACACACTCTCATTCACTCACACAATCACACACTACGGACAATTTTCCAGAGATGCCAATCAACCTACCATGCATGTCTTTAGACTGGGGGAGGAAACCGGAGTACCCGGAGGAAACCCCCGAGGCACGGGGAGAACATGCAAACTCCACACACACAAGGTGGAGGCGGGAATCGAACCCCGACCCTGGAGGTGTGAGGCGAACGTGCTAACCACTAAGCCACCGTGCCTCCCCACATTTATTCATATAGTAGATATTTTTCTACCCAAAATACAAACAACAAGACATGCGAAAGGTCTCGAATTTGTTCTGTTTAGATGGTTAAACTGCCCTGTGTGTAGTTCAAGAACCTTTAACAGCATCCAGACCTAGTAAAATAGCACTTGATCCAGTGCTCTTTCTCTCTCTCTCTCTCTCTCTCTCTTTTTTGTCCTTGTTTGTTATTTAGATTTTTTTCTCCATATATTTTCTCCATGTGTATTTATTTATTTATGAATTAAACGATGCTCTCGCCCACGTTTTTAACGTGTGTGTGTGTGTGTGTGGGATGTAGGTGTTGTGTTTAGTGTGACGGTTTGCAGCATAAATTAAACCAGCAGTCATCTGTTATATTTAGAGCTCACTTTAAGTTTATTCATAATTTTATCCACAGAATATTTGAGATAATTAGCGTCTCCTCCGGTGAACTCTGCGACTGTGACTAGTTGCTGGTAGCTTGTGGGTTTAAACTGTTCAGACGACAGCGGTTTATACTTGGCTATGTGCCAAATCGACTTTACACAAAATATAACAATTCTTTAAACACGATCCTATAAATGAAGTAAAATATTCCAGGTTATTAGTATAGGATTCTGCCATGGAAAAGAAAGGAGCTCCCAGAGCGTTGTGTGTGCTGTTGTGAGCTTAGCATTAGGCAGTCAGAGAGCATAGCAGAGGTTTCTGGGTAATTTATGCTCCTCTGGTGAATAGGTCTTACTTACTGGCTGTGTAATGTGGTGTGTGTGGTAGATTTTAGTATCAATGTTATATTAGTGTTGGTGATCGTTCCCTCTGGGCAAGACAATCCATCTGATTGCTTTTTTTCTTTACATAACTCAGTGTGTGTGTGTGTGTGTGTGTGTGTGTGTGTGTGTGTGTGCGTGTGTGTGGTCCACTTGTTTCACGTAAGGTGTAAGAGGCTAGGGCTCAGTTTTTGTGTATCGAGGCTCTTCTTTAATGTGTGTGTGTGTGTGTGTGAGTGTGTGTGTGTGTGTGTGTGTGTATGTGTGTGAGACAGAGAGAGAAAGCAAGAGAGAGAACAACAACAACAGAAGAGAGCTGGGTATCAGTGGCTAGTATATACTGTATAAATGAATGTGTACGTGTGTGTGTGTGTGTTAGGGTGTGTGTGCGTGTGTGTGTGTGTGTGTGTGTGTGTGAGTGTGTGTGTGTGAGACAGAGAGAGAAAGCAAGAGGGAGAACAACAGAAGAGAGCTGGGTATCGGTGGCTAGTACGTATATATAAATGAATGTGTACGTGTGTGTGTGTGTGTGTGTTAGGGTGTGTGTGTGCGTGTGTTAGGGTGTGTGTGCGTGTGTGTGTGTGTGTGAGACAGAGAGAGAAAGCAAGAGAGAGAACAACAACAACAGAAGAGAGCTGGGTATCGGTGGCTAGTATATACTGTATAAATGAATGTGTACGTGTGTGTGTTAGGGTGTGTGTGTGTGTGTGCGTGTGTGTGTGTGTGTGTGTGTGTGTGAGTGTGTGTGTGTGAGACAGAGAGAGAAAGCAAGAGAGAGAACAACAACAGAAGAGAGCTGGGTATCGGTGGCTAGTATATACTGTATAAATGAATGTGTACATGTGTGTGTGTGTGTGTTAGGGTGTGTGTGCGCCTGTGTGAGTGTGTGTGTGTGTGTGTGTGTGTTAATACTTTGTATCAGAGACCATTCCTATCATTATGCTGATAGTTTGGCTTTCTTTCTTTTGTTCTTTGCCCACAGGCAATTTAAATTCTAGTATATTTTTTTTTAACTGGGAGGAAACTTCAGATCCAGATAAAAAACATTTAAACAAAAAAAGAACCTTGTGAAGTTCGACACAAACACTAACTCAGGAACCCGGGAACAACCAGGAACTCTGAACCATGAGGCTGCAATGCAACTTTTTTTATCATTTATCTACCCAGGATATTTTTATCAGATATTTGTTTGAATTGATGAGCCAAACCTCTTATTGTGTGCATGGATGATTTTTGGAAGTCTTCTGGTTAGAATTGAGGTTCGAGTGTTCTGCATATTTGTAACCGTCCCATCTGCTGTTTACCCTCCGCCCCACCAGAGGGAGCCATCACTAGAATCTTAAACATCATCCGGGTTAAATTTCACTGTCGGGTTTTTCAGACGTCGTTACTAAGCCATTTGTTGTGTTTGTTTCTTCATGTATTCACCCTGTTCTGTTTTCCTGTTTTGAGCCTGTTGTGTCTGTTTGCCCGCTGTCTGTTTGCCCGCTGTCTGTTTGCCCGCTGTCCGTTTGCCCGCTGTCTGTTTGCCGACTGCTTTGGTTTATATTCTTCATGTTTTTTTCTAAATAAACTCTACATAGTACTCTACAGGATTCTGCACCTTCTGCCTCATACAAACTAGATAAAGTCCAACATATGAGCTAAACGATCAAGCTATCAAGACATCCTGAGTCAAATGACGAACTGTACATTAAAGACATTTGGCTAAATAATAATAATAATAAAAGTTTTTCTCTTCTTGTATTTTTTTTATTCTTTTCCTGTTTCAGGTTTCTCAGGTTCTTTTGAAAAGTTCAATAATTTAAAGCCAATACTTTGTGCTAGTCTCGGAGAGATAGGACCCCCTTTATTCAGGCTCCTGGTGTAGCATTTTACATGAACTATCAGAGGTTTTTGGAGAGTTCTGCACTCCGGTTTGACATTTTCATGGACTTCAGTGTTACCTTTAAGCAACTGCCTGCTTTCTCTGTGGTGTTTCTGCTGCTCTGTACTCTGTAAGAGCCACATCACCCAAACCAGAGCTGGCTTACAAAGGGCAGAGGGGCTTAACAGTTAAGGCTCTGGGTTCCTAATCACCAGAGCATCACCAAGCTGCCATTGTTGGGCCCTTGAGTTAGGCCCTTAACTCTCTGTGCTCCAGGGGAGCTGTATCATAACTGCCCCATGCTCTAACCATATGCTTGGATCCTAGCTTGTTAGGAAGGGGGAAAAGATATCTACTCTTTTATAGTGTGTGTGTGACAAACAAAGGCTTCTTATAAAAAAGGAAAGGAAAGAGAAATGAAGAGAAGAGAAAACAAGAGAAGAGAAATGAAATAAAGAGAAGAGAAGAGCAATTAAGAGAAGAGAAGAGAAGAGAAGAGAAGAGAAGAGAAGAGAAGAGAAATGAAGAGAAGAGATGAGAAGAGAAATGAAGAGAAGAGAAAAGAAGAGAAGAGAAATGAAATAAAGAGAAGAGAAGAGCAATTAAGAGAAGAGAAATTAAGAGAAGAGAAGAGAAATGAAGAGATGAGAACAGAAATTAAGAGAATAGAAGAGATGAGAAATGAAATGAAGAGATGAGAAGAGAAATGAAGAGAAGAGAAATGAAATGAAGAGAAGAGAAGAGCAATTAAGAGAAGAGAAGAGAAGAGAAGAGAAGAGAAGAGAAGAGAAGAGAAGAGAAGAGATAAGACAAGACAAGACGATAAAGGAAAGGAAAAAAATAAAAGGAAAAGCAAAGATTACAAACATGAAAAGAAAAGGAGGGAAATGAAAGACTAAACAAGCCAAAGTTAGCTGACGTTAAAGGAAACGGAAGGAAAGGCAAGTTAATAAAAATAGTGGAATGAACAGAATGATAAAGAAAGGTTTGTTTAATAAATTGAAGTTCTGAGTCTGTTTTTCAGCTGTCTGACCTGTCTGTTCTCTGTTGTGTTTATATTAACATTCAGAAATGAATAGAACACACCGGTCTATGGTCTGATCTAATATTCACTCAGAAGCGGCTCGTTATTTTATCCGTCGGTCGAGTTTTATCTCTACATAATGTGCCTTTATCTGTTTCGAAGAGCTCTGAGATTTCCCCCTTTTCAGCCTTATAAAAGAGGCACTTGACCTTGCAGTGATCTTCAGCCATGATCTATTTGGCCTGTTTAGTCATTTGTGATCATTGTTCTCATTGTTCTTCTCTGTGATGTGAAGAGCAAAGAGATCTGGCCGGCTCTAATTGGAAGCGAGCGTGTGAGAAAGTGCCTGAGAGTGTAAGAGAGAGAAAAATGTCACCCGAGGGATCTGTGATTGCTTCAGTTCATGCTTACTGAATGCACTAATTGAGAATTTTTCTCTTTTATTCTCCAGAAGGTTTGCATTAAAAAAAAGCAATGCAAGTGAAAAGGCCTTTTGACCTTTAATGCTGATTACAAGCCATTAAACCTTTACAGAAATAATGTAGTATGTACAGTCATGATAATTTATGGGCATCGTACATTCCCTGGCACAGATTCTACTGTGGGTGTTGAAGACAAATGTTTCTTACAGATTCTCACTATAAAGGAAATGATGCACAGTTCATTCCTTCATTTGTATCCTGGTCGGTGTGTCTGGATTCTCTCCCAGAAACACCGGGAGTCTATCCCAGTAGGAATACTGGACATCGTGGATGGGAACCCAGCCTATCGTAGGCCATACATACACTCATTCACATCTAGGGGCAGTTTAGCAAGTAAATAAATACTGTATACACTCACCGGCCACTTTATTAGGTACACCTTACTAGTACCGGTGTGGTCTTCTGCTGCTGTAGCCCATCCACCTCAAGGTTCGACGTGTTATGTGTTCAGAGATGCTCTTCTACATACCTCGGTTGTAACGAGTGATTATTTGAGTTACTGTTGCCTTTCTATCAGCTCGAACCAGTCTGGCCATTCTCCTCTGACCTCTGGCATCAACAAGGCATTTGCGCCCACAGAACTGCCGCTCACTGGATATTTTCTCTTTTTCGGACCATTCTCTGTAAACCCTAGAGATGGTTGTGCGTGAAAATCCCAGTAGATCAGCAGTTTCTGAAATACTCAGACCAGCCCGTCTGGCACCAACAACCATGCCACGTTCAGAGTCACTTAAATCACCTTTCTTCCCCATTCTGACGCTCGGTTTGAACTGCAGCAGATCGTCTTGACCATGTCTACATGCCTAAATGCATTGAGTTGCTGCCATGTGATTGGCTGATTAGAAATTTGCGTTAACGAGCAGTTGGACAGGTGTACCTAATAAAGTGGCCAGTGAGTGTATGTAGCTTCATAAGTAAATACATAAAAAAGAAATTTATGTAGCTTCATAAGAAAGTACATAAAGTAAATGTATGTAGAAATTTGTAAGCATGTAAGTACATAAAAAGTAAATGTATTTTACTTTATGTTAGTAAGTATTTATTGTTAAACATATATGCATTTATATGTAGTTAGGCTAAGTACATAAATAAGTTAAAGGTGCGGTGTACGATGTTTGAAAGCCAATGTTGACATTTGAAATCACCAAAACAAACACGCCCCTAACCCAAATGGGTGTCACCCCTGTTTTGATAGCTCTGCCCACACATACATACGTAACCCAGGCAACTATTATGGCGGAACCTGCTGGGGCGGCTGGCCGAGGGGATATTTTTATCAGTAAATGAACACAATGAGTAATACTATGGTGATACAGATGTGTTTTTGTAGTACTGTGTGTTGTAGCTTGAAAGGTTTAGCTCCGTTTCACGCGGAAGACGTTCAGTTCTCTCCAGCGCTGAAAAGCTGATCCTATATTAACACGTCCTACTTCTTACCTTATCGTAAGCCTTTTTTTGCTTTTGTTTTTATCTGCAATGTCAATGTTTCAATCGCTTCCTGCTAATGTCACACATGAGCACTGAACTCTCTCTCCACCGCATATTGACAAGACATATCCCATTGGCTACACGTTTGTTTTGTTTCTCGGCCCAGCTCAGTTTTCTGAAGCATTTCTCAAACAACCTGCACCCCACCTTTAATCTACATAAAACTTTGTACGGAATTATGTAAATTATTAAATGTAGGCAAGTTCACAGGTGCACAAATACAAAAATTTAGGTAAAATTTTGTAAGTACGGAAATAAATAAGTCTCTAAGAAAGTACATAAATAAGTAAATGTAGGTAACCTTTCAACTATGTAAATAAATAAATATTTGTTTGTTTGTAAGTTAGTACATAAATAGGAAGATGTAGGTAATTTTTCTAGTAAGTATGTTAATAAGTAAATATAAGAAAAATTTGAAGTGTGTAAAAAGGAAACACAAATACAAGTTTTACTTAAATAATTGTTTGTTGTTAATAATGATATAATAATAATGATATAATAATAATAATAATAATAATAATAATAATAATAATAATAATAATAATTGTAAGTTTTTAAGTAAGTACATAATTAAGTAAATGTACTTAAAATTTCATAAGAAAGTACATAAATAATTAAATGTATGTATTTAATTATTTATGTACATACAAATAATTGTTTGTTAAAAATTGTATAAAAATAATGATAATGATAATAATAATAATAATAATAATAATAATAATAATAATAATAATTGTAAGTTTTTTAAGTAAGTACATAATTAAGTAAATGTAGGTAAAATTTTGTGAGTAAGTTTTTACAAAATTCTTTTGAAATTTTACACATTTTCAAGCGTACAAATATGTAAATGTAGGTAAAATTTCATAAGAAAGTACATAAATAATTAAACGTATGTATGTTTTCTTAGTAAATGTATGGCATACCCACATATATGGAAGTAAATATTTGTAATTACATAAACATAATTAAATACATAAACAAGAAAGTATATATTTATATAAGTAAGTGTATGAAAGTTTGTTAGTGTGTATAGATTAAGGTAAGTGTGTTAAAGTGTTGAGAGGATTATCTCGATGCATGGTATTGAACAGCCTAAAAGTTTAGTTTATCGCACAGGTATCTTTAAAAGTAGTATCTTTTAAAGCATCTGTTACTTTCAGAATTTTAGTTTTGTACTTCAGCAGCAGTGAAAATAAAAGGAGCCCTTATCCTCATTGCTGTTCTCAACATGTACATAACAGCCCACTAGAATGTAAGCTTGAGTGAAGGGTCTTGTCTTGAAAAGAAGAAGAAGAAAAAGACGGAGCAGATTCTCCCAGCATGCAGTGCTGTGTGTAGTTAGCGGGCTGCTGGATGTCAGTGAGTGCGCTGCAGTGTTGGTGAAGATCTTTGATCAGCCTCAGTAGAACACATTCATAGATAACCTTCAAGTGTCAAACTTTGTAAGGATAAAATCACAAGCGAGTGCGTTTGTGTGTGTGTTACTGTCAAGCCTGTGGCTCTGAAAGTTCACAATAATGTTTTCTCTGAATGTAACCTCATCAGACCAGCTGTCTCATCACACAGACTGAATCCCTGTTGTCTTTAGAGCATTTAGAGCATTTAGAGAATCGCTCTTTAGTTCTGTAAGAGAAAAGTTTTTATGAGCTTGTGTTTGTTGCTGTTGTTCTGGTTGTTGGGAGAAAGGAAAGGAAAGGAAAGGAAAGGAAAGGAAAGGAAAGGAAAGGAAAGGAAAGGAAATAAAGGAAAGGAAAGGAAAAGGAAATAAAGGAAAGGAAAGGAAAAAGAAATAAAGGAAAGGAAAGGAAAAGGAAAGGAAAGGAAAGGAAAGGAAAGGAAAAGGAAATAAAGGAAATGAAAGGAAAGGAAAAGCAAATAAAGGAAAGGAAAGGAAAAGGAAAGGAAAGGAAAGGAAAGGAAAGGAAAGGAAATAAAGGAAATGAAAGGAAATAAAGGAAAGGAAAGGAAAGGAAAGGAAAGGAAAGGAAAGGAAAGG
>NC_083467.1:28159001-28161501 GCF_030014155.1 Tachysurus vachellii
TCCTTTAACCCTTTTTAATGTCCTCTACATGATCTATCACTTTACTTTACTTCCTCGTTTAGAAGGTGCTAATAATTTTAGTACCCCAGCAGATCTGAGATACTACACTAATGATCACCTTCTAAACCATCCGAATAAAAAATAAAAACAATAAAAAAATTCAGTAAAATTCAGTTCAATAAAATCTATAAGATTTCTGCAGCTTCTCTAGAACTCGAGAATGTCGTATTGTTCCATCTTTCAATCTTTTTCTCTGTCTTTCTTCTAGAAATTCTACACGGAGGAGTGTACGTGGACCAGAATAAGTTGCTGTGCCACGCCGACACCATCCACTGGCAGGACATCGTGAAGAACGTTCGTCCTGATAACCTGGTGGTTCCATCCAACAGCAGCAACACTTGTAAGGATCCTGCAGACCTCGTAGAACTTTTTTAAAACTCTTCTTTAATCTCAGCTTGTTAAGATCCTTATGCTTAAGGGTCTAAATATTGCACTTAGATACGTGCTGCGTTCCTCATGTGAAAATAAGAACTGATTATTCTCCGATCTGAGCCTGTAATGATGTAGAGAGAAATAGTATTAAGCATTATTTTCATCCTGCTCTTTGGTGTGGGCTTTAATGAGCAATAACACCTCGTGTCTTGTGTGATACCGCCGTAGTAAACAATTTAATGACTGAGCGGAGCGAGATTATTTCTCCGAATTGTCTGGTGTTATTGGATTGGCCCAGCTTTACCTCTATACATCAGAGAGCGTCGGTCTGGGGCGTGTTCTGAACCGCATGACCGTGTGCGTTCGATCCACCTGCCGCTTTTTCGATCGATTTGATCTGACTTTTTCCTCACGCCAAAAAAGGACGACTCCGCGCTCGCGCTCGAAGCGTAATCTGCTGTTTTCATGGGTTTCCTTCTTCAGATCAACTAGGAACCAGAGACGCTCTTGTATCGACATGAAATATCGACATCATAAGGGATCATTGTGTGGCTCCCGATTCTCGTGTGGTTTCACGTTGTGCACAAAAGTAGAAAGGTGAAACACAATCAAACATTCATTCATTCATTCATTCATCTTCTACCGCTTATCCGAACTACCTCGGGTCACGGGGAGCCTGTGCCTATCTCAGGAGTCATCGGGCATCAAGGCAGGATACACCCTGGACGGAGTGCCAACCCATCACAGGGCACACACACACACACACTCTCATTCACTCACGCAATCACACACTACAGACAATTTTCCAGAGATGCCAATCAACCTACCATGCATGTCTTTGGACCGGGGGAGGAAACCGGAGTACCCGGAGGAAACCCCCGAGGCACGGGGAGAACATGCAAACTCCACACACACAAGGTGGAGGTGGGAATCGAACCCCCAACCCTGGAGGTGTGAGGCGAACGTGCTAACCACTAAGCCACCGTGCTCCCCAATACTTGATTTGTTTTTTTTTTATTTTTCTTAATAACATATTAGCTTCCGGTTCTGTCCCTGTCCCCTTCCTCGTCTCCCGGTTTCTGGGTCTTCGAATGACCCGATGAGCGATAGAAAGGCTGCGAAACTGAGAAAGGAAAAAAAAAAAAGATAACAAACGAATAGGTCAACGAGTTCTAGGAGAAACCTATCGAGCTGGAGAAGGATATAAGAGAGAAAGCAGTCTGCTGAGACTCAGAGAGACTCGGCGAGACGGTGAGAAAGAATAAAGAGTCTTCCATTGGTGTAATTACTCTTAAGTGAAGTGGTCCGGGGACGGGGTTCGACACTTCACCGCTCACTAATCTCAGACTGTAATTACCCACAAGTCAATTAAAGTTATGAGGTAAAGCGGACTATACCGCAAAGAGAAACTGAAAGAGAGAGAGAGAGAGAGAGAGAGAGAGATCAACACTAGCCTTGGTTCTCTGCACTCAGAGGAAGCCAGGATCTCTGGTGAGTCAATCAAAAAGAGCTTAGTGTCTGACCGAGCCTTTGCTGTCTCCCCTAACCCACCTGCACGGTCTCGCTGAGACGGAAATCTGCTCGCTTTTTTTTCTCAGCCACCGTTTAAACCCCCAGATCAAAATTCTGAGCACGCTGATTATCGACAACGTGTGTATGAGTGTTCAAAAGAACCCCGCTGAGCGCCGTGTCCTGTTATAAAGCAGGTTTTCACTAATCGCTAATTGAGATGGGTTTGATGGTTACGCCAAACGCATGCTAACCTCACAAGTGTTTTGGAACAACTCGCACAGAGAATATAATCTCACATAGAAGATAGAATGGAGGAAAGGATGGACATCATGGACTGTAGTGTAGGGCCGTGATTTTTGAGACAGACAGAAGGTTCTCTCTCATATTTCTAATTACTGTTGTGTGAACTTTAACTAACGCTCTTGAACTTCATCTGCAGGGTTTTTTTTTATTTGCTATGTATATGTTACAGGAAATGGAGAATGGAGGGAAGGAAGGAAATTAGGAAGGAAGGAAGGAAGGAAGGAAGGAAGGGTAGTCGTGGGAAGGAATGAAA
>NC_083467.1:28181501-28191501 GCF_030014155.1 Tachysurus vachellii
TGAATTACAGTATAACACGACTTATGACATACAGAAGAAAGGACATTAAATACAACCTTTATATTTGTTATAGATTTCCATCCATTTATTGTACCAATGAGCAGTTTAGTTATCGCATATACATTATGGCAGAGTGAAATGATGTTTGTTACACATTACAGCATTTGTTGAGCACAGGGTCAGGAATGATACAGGGAACCTGGAGTAGATGGGGGTTTGGGCCCTAACCTTCTGATCAACAACCCAGAGCCTTAACTGTTTATCTGACATTGGATCACATGGGAACCTAGACGAACCTATTACAGGGCAGAATTGCACACACAATTCACACCCATTCACACACTATGGAAAATTTAGAGATGCTAAGCAGCCTACAATTAATGTCTTTGGACTGGTGTACCCAGAAACCCTCTGGAAAATTGTCTGTAGTGTGTGAGTGCGTGAGTGAATGAGAGTGTGTGTGTGTGCCCTGCGATGGGTTGGCACTCCGTCCAGGGTGTATCCTGCCTTGATGCCCGATGATGCCTGAGATAGGCACAGGCTCCCCGTGACCCGAGGTAGTTCGGATAAGCTGTGTTTTAGTGTAGTTTCTTCACATTTGGCAGATGCCCTTATGCAGAGCGACTTACATTTTATACAACTGAGCAACTGAGTGTAAAAGGCCTTGCTCAGGGTTCCAGCAGTGGCAGCTTGGTCGACCTGGGATTTGTGCTCACAATCTTCCATTTGGTAGTCCAACATACTAACCACTAAGCTACCACATCCCACATGTGACATAACCTAATAACAAACGGATCGGCAAAACAGTGTTGGCATTTACAGAAGGAGTCTATAGTATCAATGCTTTGTAAAAGTTAGTTAGTGCCAACTGTGGGGCAGTGGTGGCTCAAGTGATTAAGGCTCTGGATTGTGTATGGGGTTCAAGCCCAGGCACTGCCAAGCTGCCACCATTGGGCCCTTGAGCAAGGCCCTTAACCTTTACTGCTCCAGGGGCACTGTATCATGACTGACCCTGCACTCTGACCCAAACCTCCAAAGTTCAGATATGCAAAGAAAGATTTTCACTGTGATGTAATGTATATGTGACAAGCAAATGCTTTTTCTATAGTAACCTGATGGGCATTTGTAATTTTTGTCATGAGGGATCTTGTCTTAAGGGATTGTTTAGAGGCCAAACACAAGCTGTGGTTAAATTTTTGGCCCATGTGAATTTATGAAGGATGCGACTCATGCGTTATCTTTGACATCCTGCAGCATCCTGCATTCTCCATTTTAATGTAATTTGGGTAATTTATGTTCTCTTTGTCCTTACAGACCTCGGCTTTTCTCCGTATGCACCACTGATCTCTCTTTTTATCTCTGCCTTCTTATTTCTTGCTCTGCACTTCATTTCTTTCCCATCTATGCATCTCCATCCTGTTTGTCCTTTCTTCACTCAGGTCCTCAGTGCAATTCTGTCTCATGAAATATTCAACGTTTCAATACATTATTTACATTTCTATATAATCCAATGTCCATGCCATTAGCCTTTCGTTCAGCTATTCCACTTAAAAACATCTGGAACAGGTGCTGAATGATTAGAGGAGGCGGTCAGAAGAATTAAAAAATGTAATTAGCCCAACACACAGGCTTCAGTCTAATCTGTGATTACATTTGTTAATATTTATTGCTTATTCTTGTTTGTGTTAATTGTCCTATCAATGTGATATTGTTTGGACACTATAGAGTATAGTTTGAGCTTATTGTTGTCGTTTCATTAAGGATGCTGTATACACTAGACAAGTGCTGTAATTTTCCACTTCCTAAAATCTAATTTCATTTAATTCATTTGAACTGGATTGCCACTCTTGGTGTATTATGTAATAAAAACAGGAAGGACATGTGGGAAATAAAAGAAGGAAAAGGGAAGATCGAGGGAAGGAAGGAAGGAAGGAAGGAAGGGAGGAAGGGATGGATGGATGGATGGATGGATGGATGGATGGATGGCTTGATGAATGGATGGATGGATGGATGGATGGATGGATGGATGGATGGATGGATGGATGGATGGGTGGATGGATGGAAAAAAGAACAAGATATTAAGGAAGTAAAGGTAAGGGAGATGGAAGAAAGAAAGAAAGAAAGAAAGAAAGAAAGAAAGAAAGAAAGAAAGAAAGAAAGAAAGAAAGGAAGGAAGGAAGGAAATACAGGGAAAATAAGTGAGGAAGAACAAGGATAAGGACGTCCTTGAAGGAGGAAAGAGGAACAAAGAAGAATGAAAAAAGGACTACGAAGGTAAGGAAGGAAGGAAGGAAGGAAGGAAGGAAGAATGTATAGACAGGTGAAAAGAAATAAAAGAATGAAGGAGGAGGAATGGATGGAAAGAATTAAGGAAGAAATGCATAAAAGAAAGATTTAAGTCATGATTTTTTATGTTTGGTAACTTGACATGTTTTCTCGTTTCTATGTCCTATGGCTTCTTGGTCTCTCACTCAGTTATGTAAGAAGTGGCTTCTCAGAACAATATAACATTTCTCAGACTGCACCTCTTCAACCTAGTGAAGTGTATTTAGAAAAGCAGCACCACCAGTTCCTCATATCCCATCCCAAACTGGACTCAGTCTATTTGATTCGGCGTGGCGTAAACGCGAGGTTGAGCTAACCCAGACTTGATGTGGATTTTGAGTGTCTGCATTGTAGTAGTCATTTCAGGGACTGACGCCGTTGTGTTTTTTGTGTGTTGTTTTTTTTCTGTCCTTTAGGTTTCCTGAACATTCAGTCATGGCCGGAAAACATGACGGACCTGAGCGTCTTCTCTAATCTGGCGACCATAGGTGGCAGGTCACTTTATAGGTAAAACCCTGCTCTGCTTTAACCAGCTCGTTAAAAAGATGCCTGCGGGATCTCTGTGTCTCTGCTCGCGTGACCTTAACGGACACGGTTTATTTCGCTGGCCTCGGATGATCTGGAAGAACGGCATTCATTAGCGTAATCATCTGCACTTACTCACTGACTCTATGGCTAACAGTTCATGTGGTAATTATTTCAGTAATAATTCTTACAGTTAAAATGACAGAGACAGTTGGACACTGTTGTCAGACTGTCAAGATGATTTCACCCTGTATTGCGCTAGCTGGAAAACGATTAGAGAACTCTAAATTTATTCAGACTCCATCCATAACTGTAAGAGAGAGGGGGGGGGGGGGGGTGTATCTGCCAACTTGCTTAAAGAGTCTTAGGGTCATTCCCTTAGTGCCTTAACATTGTACCAATTACTGCCTGTCACACGATACAGCACTGAAACACACAGGGTCTGACACTTCCCAGGCTGAGAAAGAGAGAGAGAGAGTATTGGAGGAAAGAGGAACGAGTGCATGAGAGGAATGAAAATAAGAAAAGACGCGGTCTGGAAAGAAAACATGAGGTAAAGTGTTGAGAAGAAACAAAGGAGGAAAAGAGAAAAATGGTGAAGAAAGGATGTAAAAGGGGGACAGTAGAAAGGAAAGATAAGAGGAAGGGTGGCTTAGTGGTTAGCACGTTCGCCTCACACCTCCAGGGTCGGGGTTCGATTCCTCCAGGTACTCCGGTTTCCTCCCCCGGTCCAAAGACATGCATGGTAGGTTGATTGGCATCTCTGGAAAATTGTCCCTAGTGTGTGATTGCGTGAGTGAATGAGTGTGTGTGTGTGTGTGTGCCCTGCGATGGGTTGGCACTCCGTCCAGTGTGTATCCTGCCTTGATGTCCAATGACGCCTGAGATAGGCACAGGCTCCCCGTGACCCGAGGTAGTTCGGATAAGCGGTAGAAGATGAATGAATGAATGAAAAGAGGAAGGGGAATAAACAATGGGAATAATGATGGAAAATGAGGGAAAAAGAAAAGGAAGGAAATGAAAATAGGAAAGGAAGGAAAAACTTGGTGAAAAAAAAAAGAGTTACTATTATTATCCTTCTGTAGCCTGTTTCCAATCCGCTTAGTTCATTCGGCTGTGAATCAAATATCCGTCGCTCCTGCAACACGTGTGGTCGCATTGATTCCTGCTTTCATGTAAAATATTTATGGATTAATTTGTCCTTCCTGTCATTTCTTGTCTTTCCAACTCTCAGCGGAATCTCTCTGCTGGTGCTCAAGCAGCAGTGGATTTCATCACTGCAGCTGCAGTCTTTGCACGAGATCAGCGCCGGCAACGTCTACATCACCAACAACAGCCAGCTTTGCTACTACAACACCATCAACTGGACCAGCCTCTTCCGCATCCCTACGCAGAAAGCTCTGATCCGCAACAACAGGGAACCCAAAGAGTGCAGTAAGTGCAGTTATCGCGTCCAACTCCATGCTTAAAACTAAACTGAATTTCATACATCAGTAAATATCTACAGAGCCATACAGTACAAACCCCTGAGGTAGTTGCCCTACAAACCTTTCCACGGCTTGCAATCGAGCTGTTTTCCAGATGTGCAACGCTGACAAGCTCTCATGTCACATACTGTATATATGTGTCTATTTAAATACTGACATTGTAAACGACGTTGTGTCTTGCTTCATGTGTACCGGAGAGCAAAGATAACTGTAGCACAATTTTTATTATTAAATCAAGACTTTTCTCTAAGAATATTCTGCTGAAATATAAGTTGAATTAGCGCTCATCTTCTACCCCTACAGATCATCTTAATTGTTCACAGTTTTACCCATAAAAAAAAATAAAAAATACAGTCCTCAAGAGACACAATAGACCTTATTTTGTATTGTACTAGAACTATACTTCGGGGTTGCCTATGCATTCTCTGGTATCCTCTCCCAGTCCAAAGCCATGCATGTAGTCCGTAGTTATTGAGAAACTGTCAAATTGTTGCGCTCCACTTCTCACTTAAGCCAATATCTCTGTCTTTGTTCGATAAATGGGGTGACCTTAGACAAGCTTCTGTTTTACGCAACCCCCCAATGTACAGTACACTTCTAAGTTAAGTCTAAGGGGCTAAACTTCTATTACTTCCTGACTACACCCACTTAAGTGTAGGTCAATCTCCGATTTTCATATAGAGGACAGTGACTTCATTGTCAGCAAGTTTGGGTTTCAAGCTGTCAGACTCTTTACCCCAGGACACATTACCTGATACTGCAGTCTTAAGGACAGTCTCCGGTTTCCTCCGAGACCAAACAAATGTGACCCAAAGGAAGACACTCCTTGGCCTCTTTTTCTTTCCGGATGAGCGCACTTCACCATGCCAAGCAGGAGACCAGAGAGCCTCGGCTCCTTCCCCGGCTGGGGGTGACCAGAGGCCAAGAGGAACAGAGGACTATGAAGAGTCATGCAGCGTCATCCTTCCTCTTCCTCGGTGCTTCTACCCCTGAAATAAGTACCAGGCAAAACAGCACTCTGAGTTTTTTGCACAATTTTTCCAAAAAATAAAAAAGGGAAGAAAGAGCTCTTGGGGAGTGCACATGAAGCCCACTTGCTTATTCCATCAGCCAACAATCCAATTACCCATTCTCTTCAAATGTCGAGTCATCCTGTGAACTATTGAATGAAATTAATTGCAAGGAGCTGCTGCAAAAGTTTTTTGACATTTCAGAGCTACGTGTCCTCCACTGGAGCCTATAATCACCAAAGAGAATTTCACTCCCTTCTCCACATCTTTGGGCTTTTTTTTTCCCCCGCACGGCGTGATGTGTATGATTCGTCGTAAGGCTGAAAGGTTTTGCTCTGCTATTTTCCCCTTTTCATCCTGCTAATGTTATGATGCAACAGGAATCATTATTGGAGACTGCATTTGCAGTTTCATGGACCTCCAAACTTTCAGCTGCACCGGTTGATTATAGACGCATTCACATGTACAGTATGTAGTCGGTTTGTGGTTAGAATGGAGCCCTGTTGTGTTCCTAGTTAGGTTTTTTTTAGGGAGGTGAGAACACAGGATTCGCACTTAGTCTGGAGCAACGCAGCTAGTCTGAGAGCATCCAAGGGAGGTGATTTTGGTTGTTTTAAGCTGCTAAACTAAGCCAAAGAACACAGTTGTAGTGCGGTAGAAATGCCATATGTTCTGGGGATTTGGGCTGACCTACAAAAAAAGGAGAAAGTAAACACTTGAAGAAATGCACAAAATGTATTCAAGTGTTTATTTTGATAATTATTTATTTTTTTACTTGGTGGCTCTTCATTTTTTACATGCCTAAAGTTTTTACCTTTTCCACTTTTTTATTTGTTGATTGATCGAATTAATCTCATAACACTATAACAAGGATCAGAGCCTATCCTGACCTCCCTGGGGCCCTAAGCAAAATTCTGCTAAGGGGCCCTTCTACACTTGCACTGGCAGCACTGCACAGCTAATGTAGCTAGTCAGATAGAGACTAGAGACAGAATCACATCAACTTAACTTTACTGTTATTTGCTCTTGCTGACATCAAACTTGAAGAGAACACAAGTTTACCTGATTGCTGTTCTCGCATTTCACTCTCATCTTTTACTGGCCAGATGTATAGCTCCGCTTCATATCGTCATCTACACAGTAAACATTAACTCGCGCTGTAAAATGAGGCAGGGGGAGGCGGGCCTTGCGTAATTTGCGGGGCCCTACGTGACTTGCTTAGCGAGCGTATAGGGCCGATCGGCACTGACAAGGATACACAGAGAAAATAGCTAGAAGATTTAAATAAAGAGATAGTAACAAAGTACAAGGAAAACACACACGAGGTAACTAGAAATATGAAACCTGGCACATACGGTAGACTGGTCAAATTCAGTGCTTGGAATTCTCTGAGCATTTTCTTACGAAGAGCACTAGATTTTTTTGTTTGTTTGTCTTGTAGTCTTTCGAGGTTAATCATTTCCATGTTGACAAGAAATCTTTTTGATTATTAATGTTTCAGAAGAGTGGTGGCAGGCAAGAGCGGAAAATGTCATTCGGTAAAATGTCACTTAGCCGAGAAAAATGTCTGTCATTCTGAGTCAGTGCTCAAATTATATTGAAACTCACAGGGCTCCTTCCAGGGGGCAACATCAGACCAAAAGGTGACGGCCAATTACTGTAGCTATGAGCTATTGATAGAAGAATGAAATAATGGAATAATATTTCTCAGATATTATTGTACCCCAGCTCAGAGATTTTTTCAGTATCGGTAAGAAAGTTTTTTTTTTTTTTGTTTCGTTGTGTTTTATTTTTTTTATTTTAATTGTTTTAATATTTTGAGTGATTTAAGTTCTAGCATTCCAAATATTCTCTTTTTCATAGTGGACAAAAATTGCATTTATTATGAAAATATCTGTGAAATATTTCTGTAAAATATTAAAGCACCTTAAGGCTAATCCAAAGCCAACCCAAAACAAACCAGGACACCCAGAATTACCCAATAATTACCTGCAAAAACTACCCCCAGACCTACCTTCATGACCACTCTAAATCTTACCCTAACCTTGCTAAAATCACTCCAAGACAACCCCAAAATCACCAGACCACAATGCTAAGATCCCCAAAAGCCACTTTATCATGACCCTAAGACCAAACAAAATCACCTGAAGACAACCAAGTGCCCATCAAGACCACTGCAAGACCTGTTTACGACCACTGAAAAACTATATCAAGACCACCCCAAACTACCCTAAGAACAACCCAAGATGACTTAACCAGAACCTTAACCAACCAAGATCCCTTAACACTCCAAGACTACTCAAAGATGTCAAGATCACTTCATTGGTCCTGGTATAGTCTTGTAGCCTACACCAAGACCACTACAAGACCCCTGCAAAAGTGTTCTAAGACCTCACCATGACCACATTAAAACCACCAAAGACCTTATGAAGTGTGTTATGAATGTCTTATGAATGTTAACTCCATACGTCCTTAAATCACTCACTCACTCATCTTCTACCGCTTATCCGAACTACCTCGGGTCACGGGGAGCCTGTGCCTATCTCAGGCGTCATCGGGCATCAAGGCAGGATACACCCTGGATGGAGTGCCAACCCATCACAGGGCACACACACACACTCTCATTCACTCACGCACTCACACACTACAGACAATTTTCCAGAGATGCCAATCAACCTACCATGCATGTCTTTGGACCGGGGGAGGAAACCGGAGTACCCGGAGGAAACCCCCGAGGCACGGGGAGAACATGCAAACTCCACACACACAAGGTGGAGGGGGGAATCGAACCCCCAACCCTGGAGGTGTGAGGTGAACGTGCTAACCACTAAGCCACTGTGCCCCGTCCTTAAATCATTATGTCTTTATTATATTATCTCCTCTGGTTCATTGTGTGAGAGGATTGCAGGTGTATGCAGGTAGGTGTGTGTGTGTGTGTGTGTGTGTGTGTGTGTGTGTGTGTGTGTGTGTGTGTGTGTGTAATCTTTTAAACGTCAGCAGTATTTTCACGCAGCTGCTGTGTTCTGTTCCACAGTGGGGCCTCTGTCTAGACCCGTCTGTCCTTTCTGTCTCTCCACACACACACACACACGCACACACACACACACACACACACACACACACACACACACACACACAGCAGAAATACAACAGGCCATATCAGCAAACTCTCAGCGTGTGTAAAATATGCATGACTACAGCAGGACTAGCTAACCCAGATGGCACGCAATGAGCTCAGTCAAAGTATGACAAAAGATCTTAGGTTCCCGTCTACACCTACTGACACCTGAAGGTACCATCAGAAACCACTTCCTGGTAAAAGCAGATGTGGAAGTTCTGAATGAGAATGTTTTGATGAGCGAGAGAGGAGCAACAGTGAGCTGTTGTTCTGTTACACGTGAACCGAAAACACTCCCTGTGAATAAAATACAGAACAGAACAAAAGTCCTGTAACATGTACCTGTGAATGTCTGCACCTATTGTAATAGCTTCCTTCCTTCCTCTCTTCCTTCCTTCCTTCCTTCCTTTCTTTATACTTCCTTGCTTCCTTCCTTTCTTCCTACCTCTATTCCTTTCTCTCTTCCTTCCTTCCTTCCTTCCTTTCTTCCTACCTCTATTCCTTTCTCTCTTCCTTCCTTCCTTCCTTCCTTCCTTCCTTTCTTCCTACCTCTATTCCTTCCTTCCTTCCTTCCTTCCTTCCTTCCTTCCTACCTCTATTCCTCGCTCCCTCGCTCCCTCCCTTCCTTCCTTCCTTCCTTCCTCTCTTCCTTCCTACCTCTATTCCTTCCTTCCTTCCTTCCTTCCTTCCTCCCTCCCTTCCTTCCTTCCTTCCTTCCTTCCTTCCTTCCTTCCTTCCTCTCTTCCTTCCTTCCTTCCTTCCTTCCTTCCTTCCTTCCTCCCTCCCTTCCTTCCTTCCTTCCTACCTTCCTTCCTTCCTTCCTTCCTTCATTTAAACATATTAACTAATATTATAGAAAATTAATCAGCAGTCACTAAACTAATCAGTAAGACTGTAGCAGCACTGTGATATATAATCAGTATAAAAGTTTTTGTAACACCTGATAAGATGAACAGCTCTCAGTAGAAACCAGTCTCAGTGTTTCTGTGTGTAACAGGAAATATGTTGTGTCTTTTCTTACAGATTTGGATCGCATGGTGTGTGACCCGCTGTGTTCGGATGCGGGATGTTGGGGTCCCGGTTCAGATCAGTGCCTGACCTGTCGCTTCTTCAGCAGAGGGCGCATGTGTGTGAAGTCCTGCAACCTGCACTACGGGTTAGCTGTCACACACACACACACACACACACACACACACACACACAGACCCACACACACACACACACCCACACACACACACACACACACACACACAGACACACACACACACACACACACACACACACACACACACACACACACACACACACACACAGACACACACACACACACACACACACACACACACACACACACACACACACACACACACACACAGACCCACACACACACACACACACACACACAGACACACACACACACCCACACACACACACACACACACACACACACACACCCCCACACACACACACCCCCCCACACACACACATTATCTCTGAATTACATCTCATAATCTTTAGTCCCTTAAACAGACTTT
>NC_083467.1:28194001-28209001 GCF_030014155.1 Tachysurus vachellii
GCTTGTTTTTAAAATAATCCCATCGCTCTGTTCAGTCTAAATTAAAAAAAAAGGGTCTTACAGTTTCAGCCAAAGCAGCTTCATACACTGTCATGGACATTAACACACACACACACACACACACACAAACCATTTACACAAGCTTCAAACATCAACACAAGAACAAACACACACTTATAAAAATATGAACTATTATACAATATAAAAATGTAATGTGAATAAAACAAAGAGAATTTCAAATTTTATTTTTATTATAATTATTATTAGTAGTAGTCGTAGTTATTTATTTATTTATTGTCCTAAAAATCTAAATAAAAACAGCTTAAAATAAGTCTATAAATAAATAAATAATTCATTCATTCATTCATTCATCTTCTACCGCTTATCCGAACTACCTCGGGTCACGGGGAGCCTGTGCCTATCTCAGGCGTCATCGGGCATCAAGGCAGGATACACCCTGGACGGAGTGCCAACCCATCGCAGGGCACACACACACTCTCATTCACTCACACAATCACACACTAGGGACAATTTTCCAGAGATGCCAATCAACCTACCATGCATGTCTTTGGACTGAGGGAGGAAACCGGAGTACCCGGAGGAAACCCCCGAGGCACGGGGAGAACATGCAAACTCCACACACACAAGGTGGAGGCGGGAATCGAACCCCGACCCTGGAGGTGTGAGGTGAACGTGCTAACCACTAAGCCACCGTGCCCCCTAAATAAATAATTAAATAGCACAATTAGCAATAAATGTATTAAATATAGAGATCATAACATGATATCAAAATGCTTTCTAATGTATAAACTCCCGCTTCAAAACACTAAAGAAATGTCTTAATTAACACACACACACTCGAACAAACATTAATTATCGATCATTTAATTTATCAACATGAAATAATAAATCACACAATGTGAGCTAATTTAAAAGACCTTGTCCACCAGAGTGTTTTTAGCCATCTTGTAAACGCCTGGTAGCCCCGCCTCTTTTTCCACTACGTAGCAAACCTGCGAGTGTTGAGTAAATGACGCAGCACTGGGAATTGAACACACCACCTTCTGGTCCGATCTGATCTGAGCATAAATAAACTAAGTAATCGACAAGACTTTGCAAAACAGCTTGCTTAGGAAATGAGATCAGGAAGTGAACAGGAAGTGAACAGGAAGTGAGAAGAAGAGAGGGTGACCTCTGTTGCCATGGAAAAGTGATGTCCCTAGGTGACTGTTCCATCCTGACATGGAACGTATTGCAACCCACTTCAAGAAGAAAGTAAAAGATCTGAAGTGTGATTCCTTACAAAGAAGCACCTTTAGTGTGTATTTGTGTGTGCTGTTGCGTTCCTCGGTCACTGCACCGTGTGTGTGTGTGTGTGTGTGTGTGTGTGTGTGTGTGAATTAATGAAGCAGTGTGATGCTGGCACTAGCACTCGTATTGATATCCAGCCTAACTGAGTGGCTCCTCTCTGCTTCCTCCGCTGCCTATATTACAGCTATAAATCCAGGCCGCCTCATTGTTATGGTCATTGTGTGGGCAGTGAGCGATGGTTATTATCCGTGGCCTGGTTGCTGGTGTTTTATAGCTCTTCTTTGCTCTTTTATTTCTCTCTGTCTCTCCTTTTTTTCTGATATTCCATTCTCCATCTCGTGGTCTCTCGGTCAGTTTATTCCAATTCAATTCACTGTAGCTTTACTGGCCTGACTGGAGTGCATGAAACACAATATTTCCCAGACATGAGATATTAAGGTAGAATATATATATATATATATATATATATATATATATATATACATATAAAAAAAAAAACAACAACAATAATATTAATCATATAGAACATTATATACTGCATGCGGTAGAGTCAGTAGTTTGGAGTGAGGATTTTTTTTGTCTTGCTTTGCATCTCTCTCTCTCTCTCTCTCTCTCTCTCTCTCTCTAAGGGTCCTGATCATTGTGTGAAGTGTCTCCACTTTAAAGATGGGCCTAACTGTGTGGAAAAATGTCCTGATGGACTCCAGGGAGCCAATAGTTTCATCTTTAAATATGCAGAACCCAATAAGGAATGTCATCCATGCCACATCAACTGTACCCAGGGGTATGTTCTCTGTTTGTGTGTCTGTGTGTGTGTGTGTGTGTGTGTGAGAGACTGTGTGTGTTTGTGTGTGTGAGAGCATGTGTGTTTGCGTGTGAGTGAGTGTGTGTGTGAGTGTGTGTGTGTCTGTGTATGTGTGTGCGTGAGTGTGTGTGAGAGTGTGTGTGTTTGTGTGTGTGAGTGTGTGTGTGAGAGTGTGTATGAGTGAGTTTAAGAGCATGTGTGTTTGTGTGTGAGTGTGTGTGTGTTTGTTTGTGAGTGTGTGTGTGTGTGTGTGTGTGAATGTGTGAAAACTAAGAAACAACAGTTAACAAACAAAGCAGAATTAAGTTTGTTGCACTTGCTGTCAGTGACTTGTTATAAATGTACAGAGGTGTAGTTTAGTAGCAGCATCTTTTAAGCTCCCTATAGAAGTTATTAAGTCATTCTGGTTAAGTAAGAGTGCACACACACAGACACACACTCTGATTAAGAGCGCACACACAGACACACACACACTGATTAACAGAGCACACACACACACACACACACACTGATTAATAGAGCACACACAGACACACACTAGTGCGCACTAAGAAAATGTCTCAGAAACATCGGACCATCGGAGCTGTTCTTTCTGCTCTCCCCATCTCACTTTGCCACTCGTCCTGTGTTAAGATAAACCCATCGCCTCTCCCGCTCCGGCCGTGTGTGCTGGATGGTGAAGCTCCAGGCCTTTGATCAGCGGAGAGGTGGAGGACTGATGTGTAGGAGAAAGATGAAGACTGATTAAAGGAATGAAGCTTAATGCAGCATCAAAAGAGCTGAAATTTGTTCTTCAACAGAAACCCTGTAACAGCAACAGGGTGTGTGGCTGTAATTACACACAATACACTGTCTTATAGGGCTTAGGGACAAGTGAGAAGAACATTGTACAGAACTGAGGGGACTGAAATATTGTGTAGCAAAGAGATGGATGATACAGAGGTTGGGGTATGTGTTAGAGAGAGAGAGAGAGAGAGAGAGAGAGAGAGAGAGAGAGAGAGAGACAGAGAGACGGAGAGAGACAGAAAGAGGGAGAGAGACAGAGAGAGGGAGAGAGTGAGAGACAGAGAGAGAGAGAGAGAGAGAGAGAGAGAGAGAGAGAGAGAGAGAGAGAAAGAGGGAGAGAGACAGAGAGAGACAGAAAGAGGGAGAGAGAGAGAGAGAGAGAGAGAGAGAGAGAGAGAGAGAGACAGAGAGAGACAGAAAGAGGGAGAGAGACAGAGAGAGAGAGACAGAAAGAGGGAGAGAGACAGAGAGAGAGACAGAAAGAGGGAGAGAGAGAGACAGAGAGAGACAGAAAGAGGGAGAGAGACAGAGAGAGAGAGACAGAGAGAGGGAGAGAGAGAGAGAGACACAGATAGGTTGAATGGATGGAGAGTTGAAAGGATGGATGTGTGGATGAAAAAATGGATGAATGAGGTGCATGGCTGTAATGGATTCCTCTCCTTTCTTTTCTTTTCCTTTAATATTTGGAGTCTGCTCTGTGTTTCAGATGCACTGGGCCGAGGCTTCAGGACTGCATTGGTATGATTGACAGGTAATAAAGTGCTGAGCTTTTATTTCTTGCAACTGTTACACACACACACACACACACCCACACACACACACACACACACACACACACCTTTCTTGTATTTTCTAGAAGGTCCAGTGACATAATGAGAGAGACAGAGAAAGAGAGAGTGAGAGAAAGAGAGCAGTGATTGGCTGGAGAAAGTTGTACAGTGAATTGGCCACCAGTGTGTGATTAATGGCTTGCTGTGAGGCTAAGTGTAGAGTTCTGTGTGTGTATGTGTGTGTGAGAGTGTATATGTGTGTGAGAGTGTATGTGTGTGTGTGTATGTGTGTGTGTGTGTGTGTGTGTGTGCATTCTTGATAAATTGATAGCACTTTCTTTTGTTCTCATGGGGTAAAAGGAACAAAACTGCACTAACTACTGTGCACAAATGGGTTTGCAGTTCTAAATGTACTGTAGTATCATACACACACACACACACACACACACACACACACACACACACACACAAATATATATATATATATACAGGTGAATTAGAGCACCAGAGCAGCAGAATCGCAGACAGCTTTGCTACCTGGAAAGAGCAGTCACCCACCCACACACACACACCCACACACACACCCACACACACCCCCACACACACACACACCCACACACACACACACACACACACACAAAGCGGTCATATAAATACTAGTGATGTACAGTAATTGGTCATGTGTAGGCGTGTGAAGGATGGCAGCTTCATGTGTCTGATCAATACTGAATTAACCAGACAGATTCTCATCTCAGCAACGGATAATCCAGCTATATGTGAATGGGAAGTGTCTTTCTAGTATTCAGAGTAACACACACACACACACACACACACACACACACACACTCATATAATACATTGCTACTGGCCATAAACTACATCTCCCATGCTTTTTTTTTCACTTGATTACATAGTAAATGTGTAATTTATAAAAAAAAAAAATTAATGTCTTTCTTTCTTTCTTTCTTTCTTTCTTTCTTTCTTTCTTTCTTTCTTTCTTTCTTTCTCTATCTCCCTCTCTCTCTCTCTCTCTCTCACTCTCAGACATAGACACGTGTGATTGTGTATAATAAATTCAATTGTGTGTGTCTGTGTGTATGTATCTTTCTTTCTTTTTCCGTAATTTCTCTGTCCTTCCTTCCTTCCTTCCTTCCTTCCTTCCTTCCTTCCTTCCTTCCTTCCTCTCTCTCTTTCCCTCTCTCTCTCTCACTCTCTCAGACACGTGTGGTTGTGTATAATAAATTCAATTGTGTGTGTGTGTGTGTGTGTGTGTGTGTCTGTGTGTATGTGTGTGTTTTTCCCATGTAATTTCTGCTCTGTACAGATTGTCCTGTTTTCCTACAACTTGTTAGGTGTCCAATTAAATCAGACTCTTTCATAAAGCAGAATAAAGTTGTAGAACTGGATGTTCACATATTCTTTATTTATTTATTTTAAAGTATAATAGTAATGAATAGAAATCACCAGCACACAGTGGATTAAATGTGCAGTCGTGCAGTCGATTAAACGATTCGTATTCATTCTAAAGAAAACAGTTTAAAGTTATTTTGTTTGTCGAGTTCATTACGGTATTGTTTACTACACGATACTGACTCGTTCGTGTTACTGACTCCTTCAGAAAGAATCATTTGTGAAGAAAGCATGTGTAAATGTCTTAAGAACAAGACAAAGATTAACATTTCTTTCGAACTCGGTTGCAAATTGCTAGGAAACGATTTTATAGCGCTAACATCACAACATAATTACTCTTGAAATGTCAGTGTGGACATGAAGAAATGTCAGTGTTGTGTTGTGACATAACTCCTAAATTAAAGCTATTAAAGATTGTGTTGTCTCAAGAATCTTTAAAAAAATGCCTGTTTTATACTGTATTTGTTAGGACTCCCCTGATTGCAGCAGGGGTGATTGGAGGCTTGTTCGTGGTGGTCATCGTGGCACTGGGCGTGGCCGTGTCGCTGAGGAGAAAAAGCATCAAAAAGAAACGAGCACTCAGGCGCTTCCTGGAGACGGAGGTAAGACGGTGTATCGCTGTGTCTTAACTAGCGCTGAGTTCTATGGAATCCTGTTTCTACCGCTTAAAAATCCTGTGCACTGAATCAGAAATATGAGATACTGAGTGATCATTAAGATCCTGAATAATAATAATAATAATAATAATAATAATAATAAAAAAATCATAAAAATAATGATAATAATAAATACTAATAATCATAAAATTATAAACAATAATAATAATAATAATAATAATAAGTATTATTATTATTACTATTATTTTATTATTATTATTATTATTATTATTATTATTATTATTATTAGCTATAATAATTATAATTATTACTAAGTGATAATTGATATACGTAGCAATAATTACAATTCAATTCAATTTATTTGTATAGCGCTTTTGACAATTCCCATTGTCTCAAAGCAGCTTTACAGAAGTATGGAAACAGAAGAGAGAGAGAAAAAAAATTATAAATATATAATAATAATAATAATAATAATAATAATAAGAAGAAGAAGAAGAAGAAGAAGAAGAAGAAGAAGAAATAAAGATAAAAATAAATAAATGAATATATACAATTAAAGTTTAAATTAAATGAAATAATAATAGTAATAAGTAAAAAGTAATAATGATTTATTCAGATCCTAAGAAAACAAATAAATGAGATAGTAAATAAAAATTGAGAAACCACAATATAAAAATGAGATAACTGATATACTTGTTAATAATTATGTGAAAGTAAGTAATAATTAAGATAAGTTTTATTTATGATGTAGTAATAATTAGGATAGTAAGTTATTATTATTATTATTATTATTATTATTATTATTATTATTATTAGATACTATTTAATCATATCATTGAGATAGAAAGTTCTAATTATGAGATAGTAATAATTGAAATGGAAAATTGTAATTAGAGACAATAATTGAGAAAGAAATCCTAATTATGAGGTCATAATTGAGATAGAACAGTCTAATTAAGAGATAGTAATATTTGACATACAGTAGAATGTTCTAATTATGAGATACTAAGTAATAATGCCCTGTCATAGTCTTGAGATATCATTTTATAATTATTGCATATTTATATCATCATTGTTTAATACTAAGCAATAGAACAAATTTCAGGTCATAAATTCAAGTAATATTTAAGGTATTTAGTCATAATTAGTACTATAATAAGTTCTAAAATAGAACGCCAAAATTATGAGGTACTAAATCACAGTTTTGAGCTACCATATCAACTTTGAGATATTTTGCCTTAATTGTGAGATATAATATATAAATAAATATTCAAACATCTATTGTCAATATTTTAAATAGTTTGAATATCAAAAAGTATCTTACTATATTTATGAGATAAGTTATTGAAGTGGGGGCTCGGTGGCTTAGTGGTTAGCACGTTCACCTCACACCTCCAGGGTTGGGGGTTCGATTCCCACCTCCGCCTTGTGTGTGTGGAGTTTGCATGTTCTCCCCGTGCCTCGGGGGTTTCCTCCGGGTACTCCGGTTTCCTCCCCCGGTCCAAAGACATGCATGGTAGGTTGATTGGCATCTCTGGAAAATTGTCCGTAGTGTGTGTGTGCGTGCGTGAGTGAATGAGAGTGTGTGTGTGTGTGCCCGGCGATGGGTTGGCACTCCGTCCAGGGTGTATCCTGCCTTGATGTCCGATGACGCCTGAGATAGGCACAGGCTCCCCGTGACCCGAGGTAGATCAGATAAGCGGTAGAAAATGAGTGAATGAATTAATGTTATTGAAGTAATTCCGAGATACTCGGCCATAATTGATACTATTTCTGTTTATAAGATCAACAGCATCTCATAATTGTGACTTGTTATTCCATAATTCTGACTTTCTCATAATTCTGATTTATAATATATCAAAATTATGATTATCAGGATTACATACGTAGGTATCATAAGTCAAAATTCTGAGAAAATATAATTTTAAGATTCCATGATTTCTCAGAATTTTGACTTTAGTTAAGAGTTTTTATTTATCGAACGCCTAAAGCGGCTTACCAGAGATGTCTGTGTCTATCTTTGTTCTTGACACTTCTATTGTAAATCCCTTAATAACTTCCTGCTCAGCCCCAATTCTCCTGCTGATTACAACAGCGACGGATTCATTAAAACATCACTGCATGAGATCAGAGAGTAAAGAACAGGCTGGAGCAATAGGAACACACCCAGCTGGAGGAACTAAAGGAGACCCTCAGGCCTCTCTGTCTTCTCTTTCGCTGTTTATCTCGTCTCTTTCATTCTGTGGCTGAGGCATTCTGACATGCCAAGGAAGTTCTTCATCACCCTCAGGCTATGACAGAAACAGAGAAAGAGGAACAAAGGACATACAAAGTGCAATGGAGCTCGGGGAGTTTCATAAAACCTTTAAGTCCACTCAAGTCTTCTAATCCATAAAGAGACAGTTCACATGGCTCCGCCTCTCTCTGTCTTTTTTTTTCTCTTTGGCTTTGTGAAGTGAAATTCACAGAGAGAGTGTCAGCATTGTGAAGTGAGAGATAGAGAGAGTGGAAGGAAGGAAGGAAGGAAGGAAGGAAGGAAGGAAGGAAGGGAGGAAGGGAGGAAGGAAAAAATTAAATAAGGAAGGAAGGAAGGAAGGAAAAGAAGGAAAAAAAGGACGGAAAAAAGAAACAAAGGAAGGAAGAGAAAAGAAGAAACCATTAATAAAGGTGTAGAAAGAAAAAAAAATGGATATTGTCTTTGGGAAGGAAAAAGGAAAGAGTGAAAGAAAGAAAGAAAAAAGAAAGAAAGAAAGAAAGAAAGAAAGAAGGAATGAAGGTTATACTCATAGTCATGCCTTAACCATAATAAATCACTGAAGTATATGTCCTCTTATGGGTTAGTGCACAGAAGGTACAAAAGTATGTGCACCCCTGATATCCCTCTCATATGTGTGCTTGCACTGAACAGTTCCAACACTGTGGCAGAACCTCATAGTGTGATAGTCAGGGGTGCACATACTTAGCTGCAGTTGTTTTCTGTACCTCTGTGTGCTAGAACGTGTGTTTTCCGCATCACATACAAAAGTAATTTAATGCAACATGTTCAAGCTTGTGCAACAGCCGCAGCGGTTGATGGCACCATCTGTCTGCTGATTAGTGATAGACAGCACAGCACTGAGAGCTCCACAACATCCACATTTACTTCCAAGTCTTCAGTAGAAGATAAAATGCCCTGGATTTAATTACACCTGGATTTAATGCTTACAGTCTTGCTGTGTGACTCAGTGCTTTAGGCTTTGGGCAGCTCTTCATTCAGAAGGTTGTGAGGTTCAGTCCCAGCTCCACTAAAGAGCTGCTGTTGGGTGCGTGACAACAGACATGCAAAAAGGAACCTGGTCAGGAGCGGTGTAGAGGGTCAGCAGAGTTTCCAGAAGGTTCCAGAAGGTCAGCGGAAATGCATTAGGAACAATAAACAGCATCACAAAGGGAAAGAAGAAATGAGAAAATGGAGGGAGGAAAGGAAGGAATGAGGACAGATGGACAGACGGACAGACGACAGATGGAGAGAGGGAGGATGGATGGATGGATGGACAGAAGGGAGGGAGGGTGGATGAAGAGAAGAAAGTACCAAAGGGAGGGATGGAGGTAGGAGGAATGGAAAGAAGGAAGGAAGAGAGGAACAAAGGACAGATGGTTAAAAGGAAACAAGGAAGGAAGGATGGGAGGGTGGGAGGGAGGAAGGAAGTGTGAAAGCAGGAAGGAAGAGAAGGACTAAGGAAGGGATAAAGAAAGTTATGGAGGAAGGTGGTAAGTAAGGAAGAAAGGGAGGGAGGGATGGTTTCAGCCCAGCAGAATGAGAAAACAAGAAAGATTGTAGGTCTTGATTAGCTGTGTATTGTTTTATAACAATGAAACAATGAAAGAAATTTTAGTTTCTTCTTAACTCCATGATCTATACTGATGTGTGTGTCTATGTGTGTGTGTTGGTGTGTGTATTGATGTGTGTGTTTTTGCAGTTGTTTACACTTTTTTCTCTCTTTTTTTATTCCAGTCTAATAGCACACACTCGGAGAAGTGTGTGTATGTAGGAGGATGGGTCACGAGTCAGTTGTGTGTGTGTTTGTGTGTTTGTGTGTGTGTTTGTTTGTGTGTGTTTGTGTGTGCGTGTGTGTTTGTGTGTGTGTGTGTGTGTTTTTGTGTGTGTGTGTGTGTTTGTGTGTGTGTTTGTTTGTGTGTGTTTGTGTGTGCGTGTGTGTTTGTGTGTTTGTGTGTGTGTGTGTGTTTGTGTGTGTGTGTGTGTTTGTGTGTGCGTGTGTGTTTGTGTGTGTGTGTGTGTGTGTGTGTGTGTGTGTGTGTGTGTGTGTGTGTGGCACCTGTGGGCTTTGACCCCACATTGCTCCTGCAGCTGTGTTGCCTCAGGCTGGGTGAATCCTTTCACTGCTCTTTATGCGAAAAGTAAAATAAAATAAAATAAAATTAGAGAAACGAGAGCAAGCAGCAGCACAGCATCAACACATCCACTATCCAAACATGAATATGCTAATGATCCGAATTTACTGAGAGATTATCACAATACTGAGGGTATTACTGATACTGATACTGAGGGTATTACTGATACTGATACTGAGGGTATTACTGATACTGATACTGAGGGTATTACTGATACTGATACTGAGGGTATTACTGATACACAATACTGATTTTTTTCTTGTGTAACTTTACATTATTTCTAGAAATGCAATATCAAATTTAGATTTCCATTAAAACAAAGTCATGAAAAAATAAAAGTTATAGAAAATTAACGACATTCAAACTAAAGACATTAATTAATGATAATGAGTACACTTAGTGCAAGGACAAATAAACAAAGAAGGAGGGAAGGAAGGGCAGGGCAGGCAGGGCAGGGCAGGGAAGGGCAGGCAGGGCAGGGCAGGGCAGGGCAGGGCAGGCAGGGCAGGGCAGGGAAGGGCAGGCAGGGCAGGGCAGGCAGGGCAGGGCAGGAAGGGCAGGGCAAGGTCAAAGCCAAGAAAAAGGAAAGGAAAGGAAACTGAGATCATTTTTGAGTTTACATACATTACACAGCCAAACGTTTGTTTTCTCTGACCATCACACTAATATGTTCTTGTAACTGTTATAATCAGCTCCATGCCTCAGGAAATCGTTCCCACTAGGTTTGTCTGTGTGTGTTCATTCAGGTACAAGAGGAATAGTGACATCAGACAATGAATTTGGTTGAGGAAGTCTGTGTGAGGATGTCTGTGTGAGGATGTCTGTGTGAGGAAGTCTGTGTGAGGAAGTCTGTGTGAGGAAGACTGTGTGAGGATGTCTGTGTGAGGATGTCTGTGTGAGGAAGTCTGTGTGAGGAAGACTGTGTGAGGAAGTCTGGATGAGGAAGTCTGGGTGAGGAAGTCTGGGTGAGGAAGACTGTGTGAGGAAGACTGTGTGAGGAAGTCTGGGTGAGGAAGTCTGGGTGAGGAAGTCTGTGTGAGGAAGACTGTGTGACGAAGACTGTGTGAGGAAGTCTGGGTGAGGAAGACTGTGAGGAAGACTGTGTGAGGAAGTCTGGGTGAGGAAGACTGTGTGAGGAAGTCTGGGTGAGGAAGACTGTGCGAGGAAGACTGTGTGAGGAAGTCTGGGTGAGGAAGTCTGGGTGAGGAAGTCTGTTTGAGGAAGACTGTGTGAGGAAGACTGTGTGAGGAAGACTGTGTGAGGAAGACTGTGTGAGGAAGTCTGGGTGAGAAAGTCTGGGTGAGGAAGACTGTGTGAGGAAGACTGTGTATGAGGAAGTCTGTGTGAGGAAGACTGTGTGAGGAAGTCTGGGTGAGGAAGTCTGGGTGAGGAAGCCTGGGTGAGGAAGTCTAGGTGAAGAAGTCTGTTTGAGGAAGACTGTGTGAGGAAGTCTGGGTGAGGAAGTCTGGGTGAGGAAGTCTGGGTGAGGAAGACTGTGTGAGGAAGACTGGGTGAGGAAGACTGGGTGAGGAAGTCTGGGTGAGGAAGACTGTGTGAGGAAGACTGTGTGAGGAAGTCTGGGTGAGGAAGACTGTGTGAGGAACTCTGGGTGAGGAAGACTGTGTGAGGAAGTCTGGGTGAGGAAGTCTAGGTGAAGAAGTCTGTTTGAGGAAGACTGTGTGAGGAAGTCTGGGTGAGGAAGTCTGTGTGAGGAAGACTGTGTGAGGAAGACTGTGTATGAGGAAGTCTGTGTGAGGAAGACTGTGTGAGGAAGTCTGGGTGAGGAAGTCTGGGTGAGGAAGCCTGGGTGAGGAAGTCTAGGTGAAGAAGTCTGTTTGAGGAAGACTGTGTGAGGAAGTCTGGGTGAGGAAGTCTGGGTGAGGAAGTCTGGGTGAGGAAGACTGTGTGAGGAAGACTGGGTGAGGAAGACTGGGTGAGGAAGTCTGGGTGAGGAAGACTGTGTGAGGAAGACTGTGTGAGGAAGTCTGGGTGAGGAAGACTGTGTGAGGAACTCTGGGTGAGGAAGACTGTGTGAGGAAGTCTGGGTGAGGAAGTCTAGGTGAAGAAGTCTGTTTGAGGAAGACTGTGTGAGGAAGTCTGGGTGAGGAAGTCTGTGTGAGGAAGACTGTGTGAGGAAGACTGTGTGAGGAAGTCTGGGTGAGGAAGTCTGGTTTGATTATTGTCCCGTATAGTTTTGGAAAATCAGTTAATAAAATCACATCAAGCATCATTCAAGTTCAATCATTTCAGCACCAGTGTTTGTGGACAGCTCCCTGTAGTCATATGCTCTAAGTCCTCCCTTATTTTTCACTTCTCCACCTTTTTCCATTAGGAGTCTTACTTCTGAACTCTGTTTAAGTTAATAATGCGAATATAAGTTCATCCGATCAGTCCAAAGACTCTGTGAGGGCTGAGAAACGTGTTGTTGCTCTCATTTTCTTTTCTTCTCTGTCCTTTTTAACTCTCATCGCTCCTCTTGATCTTTGTCATCCTCTCTGATTTTCATCCAAACAATAAATTCCACGGTTATTTCCATTCCAATCCTTTCTCGCTTCCTTTCTCTCGGCCCCTCTCTGGCTCTTGCTGCAATATTATCAGGTTTATCTTTATCTCTGTTTTTTTTTTTCCCTTCGCACTCTGTCTTTGACTCTGTTCCTGAAACTCCTCATTCTGCTCCACCCTTATCTCTGTTTCATTCTCATATTTCAGCTCCTCTTTTGATCCCCTCAGGCTTTTGTCATTCTTCCCATTTTAATTCTCATCGCACCATGGTGAAGAAAGACCTAATTAATTACTTGAATGTGTAATCTCTGCACCCCACGGTTAATTTGACTTTTTTTTTTACTAGATAGTGCTTTGTCTTCTGATTCACAATGTCACTGCCTGTCATTTGGTTTCAGAGAAGCACGAAAGCAATGAATTTTCCAAAATGGACCGCATCCAGATAGCAGGTGGAGGTTTGGATAATGGAGGTGAGAACATGTGAAAACTAAATGTGATGTTCTCTGGTGGACGTGTTTCAGCTGGTGGAGCCTCTGACCCCGAGTGGTGCGGCACCTAATCAGGCCCAGCTCAGGATACTGAAGGAGACGGAGCTAAAGAGGGTGAAGATTCTCGGTGCAGGAGCCTTTGGCACCGTCTACAAGGTGATTTTTACTGACTCATATGATAGATTAATATCGGCACAGGTTAGTTACCAAGTATGAGAGAAGCACAAAAACCAGATGCTTTGAATGGTCTTGTGTTTTGTGGTAAGACTTTTTGTTACATAAACCACTATAGTTAGTGATAGTGAGTTTTGCATTTATTTATTTTTTTTGATAAACATCAATATTGTTTAGATTTTAGACAGATCAATCAATCAAACAATCAAACAATTGATTATAACAATTGAAACAATCAAACAAATCAATCAATCAGTAAGTTATTCAGTCATTCAGATAATCAATCAATAAATCAATCAATCAGTTAGTCAGTCAGGTAATCAATAAATCAATCAATCAGTCAGTCAGTCAGTCAGATAATCAATCAATCAGTAAATCAGTCATTCAGATAATCAGTCAATAAATCAATCAATCAGTTAGTCAGTCAGGTAATCAATAAATCAATCAATCAATCAGTCAGTCAGTCAGTCAGTCAGTCAGTCAGTCAGATAATCAATCAATCAATCAGTCAGTCATTCAGATAATCAATCAATACATCAATCAATCAGTTAGTCAGGTAATCAATCAATAAATCAGTCAGTCAGTCAGATAATCAATCAATAAATCAATCAATCAGTCAGTCGGTCAGCAAGCAATTTATTGTATAGGCCGCATCACAAACAACCAAGACTCTAAAATTAAAAATAAAACCCATAAACTATGAATACAAGGCAAAAAACAATATGTATGAGTGAGGCCATGACTCACACACAACAACAACAACAACAACAACAACAAAAGCTTGACAATTAAACAGAACCTAGAACATAAATATGTCTTTATCAGTGAATCCATCCTGCTACTGATTCAGTAGATCAGACTAAATATACAGACGGTCAGAAAGTCAGCTGGGAGGAAATAAAGCACGAACAGCAGCCTTTTTGTAGACGTCGTTTGGAGACTGCCAGTGACTCGGCTGTTCTGACATCCAGGGGAAGTTCATCCCACCGCTGATGTGGCAGAAAGAGGAATCCTTGTACCTTGAGAGATGGTGGGATCAGTCAAGGATTATAGAAAGAACAGAAAGAAATGATGTCTGTCTGTTTTGGCTGATGCAGGATTCAGAGCGGGTTTCCTCAAGCTCAGAATAACCCTCGGTCACTAGAGCTTTATCTACTGATGTGTAATAAATCATGTATTTTAAAACATATTGACCAAGTTTATGAAACATCTCTCCAGTTATATTAGTATTGAATTTCTGTAGGATGCTGAGACGCAGTTTCGCTTTTTGTAAATAACTCTCTACGTTACCACATGACTAGTAAAGCTGATTATGGTTTCTCTTCAGTGTATCCTAGCAACAGAACATGGATATTTATCATATAAGTTGTATATCGTTGCTGTCGGGCGGAAACCTCGTATGTCCAAATTTGGTCAATTTCATATTTTTTCACATATCGATGCTATTGGTCAGTCCCCACGTGGGTCTGTTATTTTTACAAGTTATTAACCAATCTAAAGTCTTGAAAATAGCTTGAGCACAAATCTCATAACTCCATTGGACACTTCAACTGTCCACCTCTTCCTCACTCCGCGGGAGAGCTTCACGGCATATTTCTCCTCAAGAAGAGTCGCAACGAATCAACACGTCTTCTGAGGTAAATGTCTTCAAAACACTGGGCTCAAAGAAAAAAAAATCTTGACCCCCGCTAGTTCTGGTGCTCGTCTGAGGACAGGAATTTAGTGCAAGACAATCCACTGCAACACGG
>NC_083467.1:28214001-28234001 GCF_030014155.1 Tachysurus vachellii
ACATGCTTACTTCCTCCATAACCTCGCCAACTTTAGCGTAACGGCGTGCTGCGTGTGACGTCGTTGTTATTGTTCGTTTGCGCATGCGGGTCAGTTCGAAACAGCAAAGTTCACACTGGTATCTGATATAGGCCACATTTTAAAAGGTAATGTGAACAGACAAACAAAAAAAAATCAGATCTGAGCAAAATATCCGAATTGAGCATTAAGACTTGCAGTCTGAACACGGCCTTCTACTCCTGATCTTATACTCCTGATCTTATACTCCTGATCTTATACTCCTGACTGATGGAACTAATCCACCTCAAAAGAAATGCTTTTCCGTTCAGGACGGCTCTAAAGGTTCCTGTTCTTCTCTTGAATCTTGTCCTCTTTCTTCACCATGGCGACTCTTGAAGAAGTCGTGTGTCAGAGCCAATGAGATTACATTATGTCCTCATTCTGACTTTTGATATCAATATTACGGTGTTAGGGTTAGCACGTTCGCCTCACACCTCCAGGGTCGGGGTTCGATTCCCGCCTCTGCCTTGTGTGTGGAGTTTGCATGTTCTCCCCGTGCCTCGGGGGTTTCCTCCGGGTACTCCGGTTTCCTCCCCTGGTCCAAAGACATGCATGGTAGGTTGATTGGCATCTCTGGAAAATTGTCCGTAGTGTGTGATTGTGTGAGTGAATGAGAGTGTATGTGTGTGTGCCCTGTGATGGGTTGGCACTCCGTCCAGGGTGTATCCTGCCTTGATGCCCGATGACTCCTGAGATAGGCACAGGCTCCCCGTGACCCGAGGTAGTTCAGATAAGCGGTAGAAGATGAATGAATGAATGAATGAATGAAAAAGACACGGCTTACCTTTAATCCTTGCTTGAACACAGACATTTAGAGATGCATTGCCTGGCATTTGTTGGATCCAAACTCACTTCGGAGACTCCCGAGGGTTCATCATATGATGTAGGACTTTCAATGTAACATCGTTTTCCTCCCTTTTTTTTTGCCTTATCTTGTACATGAACTATTGATTCAGAAGCGTATCCTTATATATAAAGATTCCCTAAAGACCGGTTGTGTAACTGCTGTATTATTTCAACACATTGACCAGCATCAGTGTGAAGATCAGGGTTCCTGACCTCAGATCAATACTGAATACACACACACACTCTCTCACACACACACACACACACCCACTCATAAGCTCACGACTTTTTACGTGTGCTGGCTTCACTAAGAAATAGAAATAAATTCATTCTTTATTAAATGAATAATAAATAATCACAGATCTGTAATTCAATTAAGATTAGTCAAAATTGAACCGTTTTTTTTTTCTTTTTTTAGGGATATTTACTATTTATTCTGAATATCTTCTAGTATAAAAATAAATTGTGAATATCTGTGATTCTGTTCTTACATTTTAGTGACAAAAATCAGGACTTCTGTGCAAATAAATGAAGCTTTTTGAGAGAGAGAGAGAGAGAGAGAGAGAGAGAGAGAGAGAGAGATTATGACTGGTGGTGTTTATTGTAAGTGTTTGTTACCTTTTTGGACTCCTTTATCATTTGTAATGTTGCTCCCATATAAAACAGTTCAATCCCAGACATTTTTAGGGACATGATTGAGGACAATGTCCCATCCAGAGACGAGCTGTTTCGTGTTGAGCTTTTGTTCAAACCGACCATCAAAAATACCCTCTCTAATAAATGTGTTATTTTTTTCATTGGTTGTTGTGTTAAATCTTACTCAGACACAATAGTCCTGTTTTCTGATTGGCTATTGTGTAGCCTCTTTTATTGATTGGCTGATAAGTGTCAGGCTCGACTAAGAGCTCCAGGGGAGACGCTCTTGGTTCCTGCCCGGTTCCATAGAGACAGCGATGCAGACTGATACGTTTTGGGCGCTGCGGCTTATTAAATATATGATAAATAGTCAAAAAGTTTTTCTGTGTGAGAAATACGATGTGTGGCGGGAGAACGTGAGAAAAGACCAACATGAGGGACTGTCACATTAATGCGTGACACTTTACAGCCCTGTTTTTGACTCATCAAAATACAATACTTACTAGTCAATAGAGGTGTAACGATGGTCATGATTCGTTATCATGGCTTCCTGGTTTTTATTTATACCATCATCACATGTCTAACATACACATTTTTAAACCTGCCAAATTGTAATATTTCTCATACATTTAATCTGTACAGAAATTTCACTCTCAGTTTAAAAACCTCTGCGAGTCATGAACATGTGCATTTATTCTTCGTTATTTGTGATATATTGTGAGATTATTTGCACTATTTAAAGTCTCACTTAACTGTGGCTGTTGTTTTGTGACACTGAATTCCCCCTTAGGGATTAATAAAGTACTCTAACGGAGCCTAAATGCTAAAAAGACTGAAGTGAAGCATGGATTTTTCTCCTTGAAACCTTTTACAACACTCTAAACTTTAGATGGTGAACTATGGAGTGTTAAAAATGACCAGATGTTTATAATTAGTGCAGATTTTAATTAAGTATGTGAGAAATCTTTGTATGTCTCATCCGTTAGGTCGCGTGTTGTCTCGTGTTAGCGAGAGCTCTCAGGAGCGAACGGTTGAATGTTTGTAGGGTTTATAATTCAGTTTAATTCGCACTGTCTCGAAGCGGCTTTGCGGAAGTATAGAAACAATAAAAAATCTTTTAAAGATTAAAGTTTGACATTAAGTTACTATTTATCTCTAACATTTATACCTAATGATCAAGCCTGAGGTGATGATGGTGAGGAAAAACTCCCTGAGATGATATGAGGAAGAAACCTTGAGAGGAACCAGACTCAGAAGTGAACCTCATCCTCATTTAGTGACACTGAACAGGAAATAATGTTAATGTAAATAATGTTAATGTAAATAATGTCAATATGAATAATGTTAATGTAAATAATGTTAATGTAAATAATGTCATTTCTACAACAGTTTGTAGTTCAGTGGAATTGTGGAACCAAGAGCTCCTGAGGAACTAACAGGTCAGAGTGATTTCTGAGTTCATTACAGACTTAACACTAATTCCTTCCTGCTGAAGTCTTCAAACGTTCACCGATGAAGACCTGAGCACAAAGCCGAAAAATGCGACAGTAGCTCGAAGACGGTGTGACGGTCTTTTCGATTCAATTTCAATTAAAATTTATTTGTATAGCGCTTTTTACAATCGACGTCGTCTCAAAGCAGCTTTACAGAACATGAACATAGAACAAAAGGTTATTATAAAGAATAATATAAAGATTTATATAATACAGGGTCTTCAGACGTTACACATCATTCGCCATTGAATGGGAAAAGCCACATACTTTAAAAAAACATTCCATTTGAGACAATAGTACCCTACAAACACATACCTGAGATGCTAGAGTACATAGTGCATAGCGTGTAGTGTGTCATTTGGGACGCAGTTCGATCAGACCATGAACAAACAGCTGGAGTTTGTAGCATCAGGACTCAAGATTTTAGGCTCCAGAACATCAGCGTTGCTCGTCAGCTCCTACAATCTAGTGCAGGTGCAGAATTTGGGAGGATAATTACAGTAATAGCTGTTCTTTGTTTGCAATCCCTGCACTGCAAACATTATTACTTATCGAACCGGTTGTCGGTTTTCGCCAGTTGCTGCTTACTTAATGGAGCAATTTGGGATTTCCCAGATAAGCTTCACATCACTCAGAGTGTGATGATGATAATAGCGGTACTGAGAGAGTCAGGGAAGATTGAGAAGCTGGATGTGAGCTGTGGTAAACAACTGAATGGTTTTGGTGCTCTGGTGGTTTGCTTCCTGAAAGCTATTACATTTACAAATATGTATACAGTACAACGCTAAATTATTTGATACAAAGCAGCTTTCAGAGCAGTGTCTTAAAACCTTCACGGCATTTTGGTCACCAAAGCTTACTATAAATACACATTATAAATTAGCTTGGCCTACATTAGCTTGGTCATTAACACGTGGGTTCATGTAATATCTCACGTTTGTAGCATCAACAACATTTAATGATAGTGACGTGACATACGGCTAACTACGGTGACACATACTCAGAATTCGTTCTCTGCATTTAACCCATCCAAAGTGCACACACACACACACACAGCAGTGAACACACACACACCGTGAACACACACCCGGAGCAGTGGGCAGCCATTTATGCTGCGGCGCCCGGGGAGCAGTTGGGGGGGTTCGGTGCCTTGTTCAAGGGCCTCAGTCGTGGCCGGCCCGAGACTCGAACCCACAACCTTAGGGTCAAACTCTCTAACCATTAGGCCACGACTTCCCCACGACTTTTACGAAAGCCAGCCATTATAACACCTATGTCGTGAAATTCTCCCGAAGACCACAAGGAGAAGAAAAGTACATTCATAACCATATTCCGTCATTTTCAATGATATCACGATATTGATGCTGTGACCCAAAATATAGACTGAAAATACATCACGTACTTTAACGTCGTCGTTCCATTAGCATAGACGCTAGTTAACCGCATCTCTGTGTATTTATTAACGATCTTTCTGAATGCAAATATTAGTTTAATTGACGTTTGATTCATTTCTGGTTGATCTGTTTATTTGATATTTTTGGATTTACTCACGCATCTTTCATATGATCTGCTTAACTTGATTTGATTCATTTGAACTGATTCACATAATCCAGTAATGTCTCCTTTATTTGCGTTTTCAAACCGATTCATTTATCTGATTCTGCTTGTTAGATCGATCTAATTGAAATGAATTCAATTTAAATGATTTATTTGATCGTTTCTTGGGTACAATTTAATCTCATTTATTTGATCTTATTCGGTTAAGTCCGAATATTATTAAGAATATTTTCAAGATGATCCATTTGTTTTTTTTGTTTTTTTTTTTATTTTTGAATCAAACTATTTGATTCAGACTATCTGACTCATTTGATTTATCTAATTAATTTGAATCGGTTCACTCGATCATTTATTCTGTGTCATATGATATGATGATTTTTTCATCTGCTGCTTGTTTGTTTCTTCCCTTTGTTCGAATGATTCAAGTTATTTAGGTTGAGCTAATCGAATCGAATTGATTCACCTGAGTGTTTATTTTGAGCTGATTCATTTACGCTGATTCTGCAGCTTGTTTGAATTATTGGAAAAGTGTTAGAGTTGTTTGATGTAACAAAATAGAATTGATTCATTCACCCATTTATTTAGTGTCTCAGGTTGTACTGAGTATATCAGTGAATATTTCTACATGATCTGATCTGGCTGTAGTTTGTTTGTGTAGTTTTTTTTCCTGACCACATTTGAGCTGCATGAAGTCGAGCAGCTGTGAGGTGTAATACTGAAAAAACATTGACTGACAGACTGTCAAACTGTGATGAGTGGCAGAGCAATCTGTACAATGCCACACACACACACACACACACACACACACACACACACACACACACACACACAGTATGAAGGAGTGCAGGTTTCACATTGAGTCAAAGGACTGTAAGACCTTACTGACAAATGACAAGCTCTCTTTCTCTGCCTCTCTCTCTCAGCTCACACACACACACACACACACACACACACACACACACATATACCCATACACACAC
This sequence comes from Tachysurus vachellii, assembly GCF_030014155.1. NCBI lineage: Eukaryota > Metazoa > Chordata > Actinopteri > Siluriformes > Bagridae > Tachysurus > Tachysurus vachellii. The sequence goes on from NC_083467.1 coordinate 28,219,574, forward strand.
ACACACACACACATACATACAATAAGACAATAAGCTTCTCTCTCTCTCCCTCTCTCTCTCTATCTCTCTCTCTCCCGCCCATCTCTCTCTCTCTCTCTCTCTCTCCTCTCTCTCTCTCTCTCTCTCTCTCTCTCTCTCTCTCTCTTCTCTCTCTCTCTCTCTCTCTCTCTCTCTCTCTCTCTCTCTCTCCCTCCACTAGATAGCCCACATCTGTTGGATCTGCTCTGCTCTGCTCTGCATTATTAAAGTTCATTATGGAGCCAGCAGGTTATAATCACTACAGTGACATGACACATAACTGTTATTATAACAGTTTAAAGTTCAGCAGTGTTGTGCCTGTGAGTCTTCAGCGTACTCTTTAGTACAGAACATTGTTAACTGTTCTAAGCCATAATTTGGTTGTGACTGGATTATTTCTGTAGCAGTTTGAGATCCAAATTGTAGCTCAGGCAAAGTCCAAATGTCTGAGCTTCATCTCAGTGCATCTAAGAATGTATTCATGAGAAAATGAATCAATGAGACCACTCAGGAGACCAGGAATAAATATGTGTGATTGTCAGTCAAGTTAACAATCCACATTACGATTAAAAGTAGAAACTGTGAATTACGCGTGTAAAAAATAACCACGTCATTAATGTAGCACCAAAATACTATTGTACGTAGACATTATCTACACAAATGTGCAATGTTCACAGTGGAGGGCAAATTGTTGCTATGGTAACGGAACATTTATATATATATATATATATATATAAATGTATAGTAGTAGAGTAGAGAAGTAAATGTAGTAAAATATGTACAATATTTTACTTAATATATAGTTATTAAATCAAATGTGTAATAATAAATAAATACATAAATTAATTAATTAAGTAGGGGGGCACGGTGGCTTAGCGGTTAGCACGTTTGCCTCACACCTCCAGGGTCGGGGTTCGATTCCCGCCTCCGCCTTGTGTGTGTGGAGTTTGCATGTTCTCCCCGTGCCTCGGGGGTTTCCTCTGGGTACTCCGGTTTCCTCCCCCGGTCCAAAGACATGCATGGTAGGTTGATTGGCATCTCTGGAAAATTGTCCGTAGTGTGTGATTGTGTGAGTGAATGAGTGTGTGTGTGTGCCCTGTGATGGGTTGGCACTCCGTCCAGGGTGTATCCTGTCTTGATGCCCGATGACGCCTGAGATAGGCACAGGCTCCATGAAATCTGCATCTCCATAAAGTTGGTCAGCAGCAGTTTATATGACCAGCATCTATATATAAAACTACAGAAGATATAGAACCAACTACAGAAGATAAGAAGACATAGAAGATATCTTCTGTAGTTGGAGAATGTTTGAAGAGAATGTTGAAGAATGTTTTTTAAGCTGTATTCTGTATGTGTATAAGATTTAATACGTATATATTTGTTCTTCATGGTTTCTTGTAAACTCACAGTCTGTCTTCGCCTTCCTTTCTTTACTCCATCTTGTGCTCTGAAATTTTAAACATAATGGATTAGGTAGAAAGGGAGGAGTTTATCAGTCCGGTGACTGATCAGTAGTCCATCAGACCTTTGTTTCAACACTGCAATTTAGGTGATGAAGTTAAAGCGACTTCGGCAGTTTAGCTTCACTTCACTTCCAATTACCTGTCTGTCAGAATAGCTGCTCTGACACAGACCTGTAAATTGCATTGACCCGGACTGACTGTTATAACAAACCAAAAAAAAAAAGGGCCGTAACAAATAAATAATGAATAACATCAGAGACTTTGGCGTCGGGAAAAGTAGAGATGTGTCTCAGGATGGGGTGACAGCTGTATTTTGTCCCACGTGGAGAGCAGTGAGGACATGTGGCAGGTCCACTTCAACCTTGCAGTCACTCTGAAAGCAGGGTCAGGAGGGTAAGTGGAGCTGCCACATGTCCTCCACACACTGCATGAGGGTGACAGGAGACAAAATACACCTGTCACACCCATCCACAGACTCCTGCTATTACGTCTGCTGCTTCTACAGTCCTGCGTTTAAGGGGTTTTTTCTTCTGGTGAGTAAAATGCACTCAGAGGTTTGTGTACCCTTTCGTTTAAAAGTCTGACGTGACGTTGAGTTATGATTGGAGTTTTACTCCACCAACAATGGACAAAATGTTTATGTCGAGATATAAACAGTGATGCTGAAAAAAAAATAATTTCTAAAAATTGTTATAGAAACACTGTATGGACTTTTTCAGGGGTTTATGTGTTTCAGTTATGTCATTGTGTTTACTTGGCTGATTGTTAAGGATCTCTGTGAACACTTTCACAGCTTTGAGGCTATTCTTCAATTCAAAAGTTTAATATTTCAGCCCATTCTCGCTGTTTTATTTCAGTTTTAGCTTGCATTAGAGTCCTTTCCTGTCCTTTCCTTTCAGTGTGTTGAAACTTTGCGAGACTTAATTAGTGCATTAAATGCTTTATGAATTGTTCGTTATCGTCTTCCAAAAATAAATAAATAAGTAAATAAATAAAAGCTGGTGGATAAAATTTAGAAATTTTACCCTCTCACAAGTAGCTCATGGAGAGACATTTCTCTCTAATGGCACAGGGTTTAAATTCTACAGTACCTATTAAACCCTCAGTGAGATTCTGAGGCTGCGCTCCAAACTAAATACTGCATGCTAAGTAGTATATATAAGTACTATAAATAAGTAGTATACATAAGTACTATAAATAAGTAGTATATACATACTGTACAGATACACACAGATACACACTGATATAGCACTGATACACACAGATACGCACAGATACAGCACTGATACACACAGATACGCACAGATACAGCACTGATACACACAGATACACACTGATATAGCACTGATACACACAGATACACACTGATACACACTGATATAGCACTGATACACACAGATACACACTGATACACACTGATATAGCACTGATACACACAGATACACACTGATACACACTGATATAGCACTGATACACACAGATACACACTGATACACACTGATATAGCACTGATACACACAGATACACACTGATACACACTGATATAGCACTGATACACACAGATACACACTGATATAGCACTGATACACACAGATACACACTGATACACACTGATATAGCACTGATACACACAGATACACACTGATACACACAGATACACACAGATACACACTGATACACACAGATACACACTGATATAGCACTGATACACACAGATACACACTGATATAGCACTGATACACACAGATACACACTGATACACACTGATATAGCACTGATACACACAGATACACACTGATACACACTGATATAGCACTGATACACACAGATACACACTGATACACACTGATATAGCACTGATACACACAGATACACACTGATACACACTGATATAGCACTGATACACACAGATACACACTGATACACACAGATACACACAGATACACACTGATACACACAGATACACACTGATATAGCACTGATACACACAGATACACACTGATATAGCACTGATACACACAGATACACACTGATACACACTGATATAGCACTGATACACACAGATACACACTGATACACACTGATATAGCACTGATACACACAGATACACACTGATACACACTGATATAGCACTGATACACACAGATACACACTGATACACACTGATATAGCACTGATACACACAGATACACACTGATATAGCACTGATACACACAGATACAGCACTGATACACACAGATACAGCACTGATACAGCACTGATACACACAGATACACACTGATATAGCACTGATACACACAGATACACACTGATATAGCACTGATACACACAGATACACACTGATATAGCACTGATACACACAGATACAGCACTGATACACACAGATACACACTGATATAGCACTGATACACACAGATACAGCACTGATACACACAGATACACACTGATATAGCACTGATACACACAGATACAGCACTGATACACACAGATACACACTGATATAGCACTGATACACACAGATACAGCACTGATACACACAGATACACACTGATATAGCACTGATACACACAGATACAGCACTGATACACACAGATACACACTGATATAGCACTGATACACACAGATACACACTGATATAGCACTGATACACACAGATACACACTGATATAGCACTGATACACACAGATACACACTGATATAGCACTGATACACACAGATACACACTGATATAGCACTGATACACACAGATACTCACAGATACTCACAGATACACACAGATACACATAGATACACATAGATACAGCACTGATACAGATACAGCACTGATACACACAGATACAGCACTGATACGGCACTGATACACACAGATACACACTGATATAGCACTGATACACACAGATACAGCACTGATACACACAGATACTCACAGATACACATAGATACACATAGATACAGCACTGATACAGATACAGCACTGATACACACAGATACACACTGATACAGCACTGATACACACAGATACAGCACTGATACACACAGATACACACTGATACAGCACTGATACACACAGAAACAGCACTGATACAGCACTGATACACACAGATACACACTGATATAGCACTGATACACACAGATACACACTGATATAGCACTGATACACACAGATACACACTGATATAGCACTGATACACACAGATACACACTGATATAGCACTGATACACACAGATACTCACAGATACTCACAGATACACACAGATACACATAGATACACATAGATACAGCACTGATACAGATACAGCACTGATACACACAGATACAGCACTGATACAGCACTGATACACACAGATACACACAGATACAGCACTGATACACACAGATACTCACAGATACACACAGATACACATAGATACAGCACTGATACAGATACAGCACTGATACACACAGATACAGCACTGATACACACAGATACACACAGATACACACAGATACACACAGATACACACTGAAACATACAGATACACACAGATACAGCACTGATACAGATACAGCACTGATCCTGTATGTCTCTCTCCTGAATGGCTGCTGACTCGTCTGTCATTCTGTAGATACACACAGATACACACTGATACAGCACTGATACAGCACTGCTACATACAGATACACACAGATACACATTGAAACACACAGATACACACCGATCCACACAGATCCACACAGATCCACACAGATACACACTGAAACACACAGATACACACAGATACACACAGATACACACAGATACAGCACTGATACACACTGATACACACAGATACAGCACTGATACAACACTGATACACACAGCTACACACAGATACACACAGATACACACTGAAACACACTGATACACACAGATACACACAGATACACACTGATACACTCAGATACAGCACTGATACCCACAGATACACATTGATACCCACAGATACACACAGATACACACTGAAACACACAGATACACACAGATACACACAGAGACAGCACTGATACAGACACAGCACTGTTCCCATATGTCTCTCTCCTGATTGGCTGCTGACTCTTGTCTGTCATTCTGTAGATACACACAGATACACACTGATACAGCACTGATACACACAGATACACACAGATACACACTGATACACTCAGATACAGCACTGATACCCACAGATACACATTGATACCCACAGATACACACTGCCACAACATATCTCGTTACCGGCTGTCTCTCTCCTGATTGGCTGCTGACTCTTGTCTGTCATTCTGTAGAATAGTTGGACTTTTGGGCCTAAATTCAGCTCATAATTATTATAGATGCTTATAAATTCCCTGCTAATTGAGAACACAGGATACAGCTCTGAGTGTGAATTGCTATTACAGGACTGTCACAGAGTTGGTGGTTGGGGATTAGTCTCACAGTGAAATGTAATGATCTAACGGATGCTCTAATCTGACCTGACCTATTGATCGCTGCTCAACATGACACTTTATCCACTTTATAGCTTTAAATGAACAGACTTTCACAGTGAATAGACTCAGTGTGACTGCCAGCATGACCACTGCTTTTAATCACATTACACTGGCGTTCAGGAGAAGATGAGGACCCAGGGGACCACTTATCTCCAGTTATTACATCACAGCGCTAAGAAACATGAGGCATGGAGCTCCGGGGACTGACTTACTGCTGTACACACACTGATAAAGCACTGACACACACATACAGAACTGTTACACACTGATAAACACAACTACAGCACTGATACACACTGATACACACTGATACACACAGCTACAGCACTAATACACACTGATACACACAGCTACAGCACTGATACACACTAATAAATACTGATACACACAGATACAGCACTTAGACACACTGCTACAGCACTAATACACACTGATACACACAGCTACAGCACTGATACACACTAATAAATACTGATACACACAGATACAGCACTTAGACACACTGCTACAGCACTAATACACACTGATACACACAGCTACAGCACTGATACACACTAATAAATACTGATACACACAGATACAGCACTTAGACACACTGCTACAGCACTAATACACACTGATACACACAGATACAGCACTAATACACACTGATACACACAGCTACAGCACTGATACACACTAATAAATACTGATACACACAGATACAGCACTGATACACACAGCTACAGCACTAATACACACTGATACACACTAATAAATACTGATACACACAGATACAGCACTGATACACACAGCTACAGCACTAATACACACTGATACACACAGCTACAGCACTAATACACACTGATACACACAGCTACAGCACTGATACACACTAATAAATACTGATACACACAGATACAGCACTGATACACACAGCTACAGCACTAATACACACTGATACACACTAATAAATACTGATACACACAGATACAGCACTGATACACACAGCTACAGCACTAATACACACTGATACACACAGCTACAGCACTAATACACACTGATACACACAGCTACAGCACTGATACACACTCATAAATACTGATACACACAGCTACAGCACTAATACACACTGATACACACAGCTACAGCACTAATACACACTGATACACACAGCTACAGCACTGATACTGATACACACAGATATACAGCTAAAGCACTGAAACAGCACTGATACACAAAGCTACAGCACTGATACAAACTGATACACACTGATACACAAAGCTACAGCACTGATACAGCACTGATACAGCATTGATACACACTGATACACACTGATACAGCATTGATACACACTGATACACACTGATACACAAAGCTACAGTACTGATACACGCTGATACACACTGATAAAGCACTGATACACACTGATACACAGATTCAACACTGATACACACAGATACACACTGATAAAGCACTGATACACTGATACACACAGATTCAACACTGATACACACAGATACACACTGATAAAGCACTGATACACACAGATACACACTGATACACACAGATACACAATGATTCACACTGATACACACTGATACACACAGATACAGCACTGATACACACTGATACACACAACTACAGCACAGATACACAATGATTCACACTGATACACACAGATACACACATCTACAGCACTCATACCCACTGAAACACACTGATCCTCACAGATACACACTAATACAGCACTGATACACACTGATACACACAACTACAGCACAGATACACAAGGATACACACAGATACAGCACAGATACACACAGCTACAGCACTGATACCCGCTGAAACACACTGTTACACACTAATACACACAGCTAAAGCACTGATACACACTGATACACACAGATACACACAGATACACACAGCTACAGCACTGATACCAGCTGAAACACACTGATACACACAGATACACACTAATACACACAGCTAAAGCACTGATACACACTGATACAGCACTGATACATATGCATACACACAGCTACCGCACTGACAGAGCACAGATACACACTGCCATAATATTATTATTATTATTATTATTATTATTATTATTATTATTATTATTATTATATGCGTTCCATCTTTCTTTTAACACTCCTTTCTACTCTGGCCCATACATGTTCACTGTTTTCAAAGGCCATCTGCTGCTTACACATACACAAATAAACACACACACACACACACACACACACACGCACACACACACACCATCTAGCTGTCAGAGGTTTATAAGTGGTAATTAATATAAACCTGTTATAGAGGAGGCGTAATCAGAATGCCAGCAGGATGGATAGTATGATATTAGCACTGTATGATATTAGCAGTGTTAACTGCGGCCACGTCGTCCATATCGGACACCACAGTCTATTATAGAAGCTTTTCATTAGCTGAAGGTAGCCATATTGATGGCAGGCAGCCATCTGCTGTCTACAGAGAGGAGAGAGGAGAGATGGGGTGAGACTTTCTTTTCTCTCAGGTTTATTCTCTCACCACCTGCAGGAAAAGCTCAGGTCTTCAGAGAGTGCTGAAATGTTGATGCAGGAACATGGCAGACGTCAGCCCTTAGGGACCACCTGCTTCGGAAACAACTCAAGACTAAATTTCATCCATTTTCGGTCAAACTTCAGGTCTGGGGAGAAACAAACCACAGTCTTCTGAGTCGAGCATTAAACAGCTTGTTTTTTTTTTTAAGTCTGCATCTTCCGCAAGAGAGACAAGATGGACGTATTAAGTGTCCTTTGTGAGAGACGGGAGTTATTGCACCTCTTCTAATGATCGTTGAGCTTCCAGTCTGTCTGTGTTTCCTGTGTTGCTGAATCAGCATCTGTACTCCAGTCTCTGTTGGACCCTCATGAAGACGTTACTGGCGTTCATGAAATTGAAATTAAATCTTGTTTCTCAGATTTTTCTGTGGCTTTGATTTGGACCCCAAATTCAGCAAATGATATCACCACCATCTATTGCTCAATGATGCATCAAAATCTGCACCGCAGATCCTACAGGATCTTATGCCCCTTTTCCACCGAGGCAGTTTGAGTGCTGGTTCGGAGCCTAATTTAGGTAGCCATATTGATGGCAGGCAGCCATCTGCTGTCTACAGAGAGGAGAAGCGCTTGTGTTAGGGGCAGTGGGCGGGGCTGTGGGCGGGGCTACTGTTAGATAATGTACCTTAAGTATACTAATGTTTAATACACTTTTACTTTACCGCGATATGATACATTATCAGCACACATGATAGTAAGTAGCTACATGCTAAGGCTAACTTTTTTCTGTGTTAATGATAAAATAACGTTATGTACTTTCTCCATTACAACCTCCGTTTATACAGATTACATGGAGCTGCATGTACACGTTGGATTCGTAGCGTTTGGGTGTTAATGTAGGTTCACAAAGCCATGAGCATTAAAAGTAAAGCAACATCCACCATTGTTGTTGTGTTTGTGTTTGTCGCTGCTGCGCTAACGTTGTCACGTATACAGTGACGTCAGACTCGGCTCTGTGACGTCTCTCTAACCGATGGAAAGGCAAACCGGTTCACCAGTGCTAGCTCTGAACCAGCACCCGGTTCTTTTTGGTGGAAAAGGGGCATTAGAGAACCTGAAGCCAATCCCATGAGACTTGGAGCACAAGGCAGGGGACACGCCGGACAGGACGCCTGTTTATTACAGGGCATAATCTCACAATGCAGACAACTTTGTTCTGGTGAAGAAAACCCCCCAGAGAACCCAGAGGAAACCCTCGACACACACACACACACACACACACACACACACACACTTACACACGTGTCTGTTTTTTATTCCGTGCACATGGTTGAACTGCTCACTACACCCAACTTTTTTATCTCACTATAACTTTTATAGAATCAGGCCCTGATTCTGCAGGTTCATTCGTCTTTTCTTAGCACCGGAACATTTTAACGAGCTGACAATAAGAGTGATAAGAGTCACTCGTTCAACAGCAGGGTAAATGTGTAGTATTAAAAGAAAACGGTTCAAAGAAATTCCTCTAATTTGTCTTGCACCTGTGATCGATCCTCATTACTCCAGATCCTTTTCTTCGGGTTTTTCTGTCTGAGTGGTCACACATCTGTACAGCTGCACACTACAGGAGTCCAGCAATCCCATTCACACTCTTCTCTGTTAAAGGGAGTGTAAGAATCTACGCACCGTGGCCTCTTGAGCGAACTCAGGCATGATGTTACTTATTTCTGTCTTTCGTTTGCATCTCATTTTAGTGAAGTTCTTTTTTTTTTCCACACATCCATGCTCTGCTTCTTTAAGCCGCTTTTGTGGATTTGTGTCTGAACAGAGACAAATGTAGACTCAAATGCAACAAGATTGTATCTTTCAAATACTTTAAAAAAAAATGCATATAGTCAATGTTAGAAGTTTTTATTTGTTCAGCCGCTCGTCCGAGTCTGATTTATGTCGAAAGTTCGGCTCTTTCATTTTTTACCAAAATATATGAACATAATGCCAAATAAATGAGGTAATGGAAGTTTACTCACTCACTCACTCATCTTCTACCGCTTATCCGAACTACCTCGGGTCACGGGGAGCCTGTGCCTATCTCAGGCGTCATCGGGCATCAAGGCAGGATACACCCTGGACGGAGTGCCAACCCATCACAGGGCACACACACACACACACACACACACACACACTCTCATTCACTCACACAATCACACACTACAGACAATTTTCCAGAGATGCCAATCAACCTACCATGCATGTCTTTGGACCGGGGGAGGAAACCAGAGTACCCAGAGGAAACCCCCGAGGCACGGGGAGAACATGCAAACTCCACACACACAAGGTGGAGGCGGGAATCGAACCCCCAACCCTGGAGGTGTGAGGCGAAAGTGCTAACCACTAAGACACCGTGCCCTCGTAATGGAAGTTTATTGCATCGGAAATATTTGATGTAAATGTCAGTCTCACATCACATCCAGTTCTTTAGCGAGAGCTCCTCACACAGAAGATGCTTGCTGTTGTGCTTCAGGACACATGAACTGACCCAAAATGGTGCACTCGTCCTCATTCGCGCTGCCTGTGAGGCTTTCCAATGCCCCATATCTCATATTCTGGCATCCAAAGACTGCTCATGAGCAAGTATTATATGTCCTGACTTCACCATGTACTGAATCTTACATCAAAGCAAGTTTTTCTAACCCGAATTCCATTGGGATTATAAGCAAGGACAGATCTAGAAAAGTGCATCAGGACTGAGATCGTGTGGGTCTTAAGGGAAAAAGCAGGAGAGTCGTCATTTTAATTAGCGTTTATTTTCTAAAGACAGCTTGTGTTCATTAACACGAGAGCGTAATGACAACTAATAATACCTTATTAGTCTTGTCAGATTTGACTTGAACTACAATGGGCGTCTTTTCAAATTCTGAAAAATGATATTCAAAAAAACTAAAAATTCAAAAGCCCTTTTTGGAAGGAATTAATTTTATTCTGACTAATTTGCAGCTTTTAGTCTGAGATTTTATACAGATATAATGTGTTTTTCTTCCCTTTCAATATAAGGAATAACTATTAGGAATAAAAAACAAATAAATAAAAATGTAAAATATTTATTAATTAAATGATTATACTTATATTGAATTCTAATATTTTTATTTAATTAAATATGTAATTGTAAAAAAAATAAAATAAAGTAAAATAAAATAAATTACTACTACTAATACTAATAATAACAGTAATAATAATTAAATATATATACAGGGAGTGCAGAATTATTAGGCAAATGAGTATTTTGACCACATCATCCTCTTTATGCATGTTGTCTTACTCCAAGCTGTATAGGCTCGAAAGCCTACAACCAATTAAGCATATTAGGTGATGTGCATCTCTGTAATGAGAAGGGGTGTGGTCTAATGACATCTACACCCTATATCAGGTGTGCATAATTATTAGGCAACTTCCTTTCCTTTGGCAAAATAGGTCAAAAGAAGGACTTGACAGGCTCCGAAAAGTCAAAAATAGTGAGATATCTTGCAGAGGGATGCAGCACTCTTAAAATTGCCAAGCTTCTGAAGCGTGATCATCGAACAATCAAGCGTTTCATTCAAAATAGTCAACAGGGTCGCAAGAAGCGTGTGGAAAAACCAAGGCGCAAAATAACTGCCCATGAACTGAGAAAAGTCAAGCGTGCAGCTGCCAAGATGCCACTTGCCACCAGTTTTGCCATATTTCAGAGCTGCAACATCACTGGAGTGCCCAAAAGCACAAGGTGTGCAATACTCAGAGACATGGCCAAGGTAAGAAAGGCTGAAAAACGACCACCACTGAACAAGACACACAAGCTGAAACGTCAAGACTGGGCCAAGAAATATCTGAAGACTGATTTTTCTAAGGTTTTATGGACTGATGAAATGAGAGTGAGTCTTGATGGGCCAGATGGATGGGCTCGTGGCTGGATCGGTAAAGGGCAGAGAGCTCCAGTCCGACTGAGACGCCAGCAAGGTGGAGGTGGAGTACTGGTTTGGGCTGGTATCATCAAAGATGAGCTTGTGGGGCCTTTTCGGGTTGAGGATGGGGTCAAGCTCAACTCCCAGTCCTACTGCCAGTTTCTGGAAGACACCTTCTTCAAGCAGTGGTACAGGAAGAAGTCTGCATCCTTCAAGAAAAACATGATTTTCATGCAGGACAATGCTCCATCACACGCGTCCAAGTACTCCACAGCGTGGCTGGCAAGAAAGGGTCTAAAAGAAGAAAAACTAATGACATGGCCTCCTTGTTCACCTGATCTGAACCCCATAGAGAACCTGTGGTCCATCATCAAATGTGAGATTTACAAGGAGGGAAAACAGTACACCTCTCTGAAGAGTGTCTGGGAGGCTGTGGTTGCTGCTGCACGCAATGTTGACGGTGAACAGATCAAAACACTGACAGAATCCATGGATGGCAGGCTTTTGAATGTCCTTGCAAAGAAAGGTGGCTATATTGGTCACTGATTTGTTTTTGTTTTGTTTTTGAATGTCAGAAATGTATATTAGTGAATGTTGAGATGTAATATTGGTTTCACTGGTGAAAATAAATAATTGAAATGGGTATATATTTGTTTTTTGTTAAGTTGCCTAATAATTATGCACAGTAATAGTCACCTGCACACACAGATATCCTCCTAAAATAGCTAAAACTACAAACAAACTAAAAACTACTTCCAAAAATATTCAGCTTTGCTATTAATGAGTTTTTTGGGTTCATTGAGAACATGGTTGTTGTTCAATAATAAAATTAATCCTCAAAAATACAACTTCCCTAATAATTCTGCACTCCCTGTATATATATATATATATAGTAAGCAGGACATGTTGATAAAGCTGTGTTGGATTTCAGGGTTCGTCTTAATTCACAAACACAAGCTAATATTCCCCCAGTCCCTGGTGTGCACCTATCAACCACCGCTGGGTCACAGTCCACACTGAGAGGGAAAATCTAGATTCCTCACAGAGGAGAGTCAAAGATACGTGACCTGGGTGAACCACACACACACACATACACACACACACACACACACACACACATACACACACACACACACACATACACACACATACACACACATATATACACACACACATATACACACACATATACACACACACATACACACACATACACACACATACACACACATATATACACACACATATACATGTGTGTGTGTGTGTGTGTGTGTGTGTGTGTGTGTGTGTGTGTCACAAGTAGTCTCGGGCACATTAAGTGTTTTCTAAGGAAGTTTTTATTGAGTTTCTTGTAGAATCTGTAATGGTTAATGGTTCATCTGGACAATTCAATTCAACTCAATTTATTTTTCTTGTGATTTTAACAATTCACGTTGTCTTAAAGCAGCTTTACAGAAATATAGAAACAGAATCAAAATTAAAAGTTTAAAATTAAGTTACTGTTTATCCCTAATGAGCAAGTCTAAGGTGACTGTGGTGAGTAAAAATCATGATATGAGGAAGAAACCTTGAGAGGAACCAGACTCAGAAGTCAACCTCATCCTCATTTAGTGACACTGGACAGGAAATAATGTTAATGTAAATAATGTTAGTGTAAATAATGTAATTTCTCAATTAAAAGTCTCTCTCTCTCTCTCTCTCTCTCTCTCTCTCTCTCTCTCTCTCTCTCTCTCTCTTTGCACACAGTGCATGAGAACTTGGCCTACCTACTCATTAATATTCAAAAAAGCAAATCCCAGTGTTGTTAATATTCATTAACATGCTAATAGCCTCCTCAACAAAGACAGCGGGATTTTGAATTGCGACACACACAGATATCTTAATTGAAATCTTTTGCTGCTGTTTCAATTTCAACCCTGAGCAAAAAATTCACTCCTTATTTAATGCGGTAAAACTATAAGAAGTGTGTGTGTGTGTGTGTGTGTGTGTGTGTGTGTATTAATG
>NC_083467.1:28239001-28304001 GCF_030014155.1 Tachysurus vachellii
ATGGACAGAAATAATGACACTCTCTCTCTCTCTCTCTCTCTCTCTCTCTCTCTTTCTTTCTTTGCATCTTTGTCTATCTTTGTCTTTCTGCCTGCTTCTATTTGTCTGTATATCTCACTCTCCATCATTCTATCTATCTATCTATCTATCTGTCTATCTATCTATCTATCTATCTATCTATCTATTCTTCCTCTTTCCTTCTTTCAGAGTTTCAGTCATTTATTTGTCACGTTCCGTTTTTAAAGCGGCCGTGCGCATTTTGAATTCCACGTTTGTCTGTTTCTCTGCTCTTTATCTCTCTTTCTTTGTGCTGTGTTTCCCATCATCAGCTGGCAGTTTGATTTAACGAGGCACACAGAGAACGTCCCGACGGCGTGTGCGGATTCTAATAAAAATAAATAAGAAGTATTTTATTCTAAACCCCAGTTGTAAAATGCAGGATTTAAAACAGATGGATAATAAAATGTACAGTGCTTTAAAGGAGAGAAAATTCGGTCTTAATGATATGTAAAAGTATATTCTTACAGGTTCTGATTTAATAAACTGCTTCATTTTGGACTGTAATTTCATTAAGTTCTCCTCCTCACGCCAAACTTCTCGGTCCCACTTATCGCGTCCAGGCGCAAGCTCATTTATTTACTGTATAATGTTTTTATTTTTAATTTCATTCTTAAATCATTTCTGCATTAACCAAGAGGAAACCCAGAGAGAGTCCCGGCTCTGAGGAGACGTGTTATTAATGTGAATTAAATGATACACAGAGGAAGTAGAGAAGCTGGAGCTCTAATCAATATCCCACCACCTTCACCTGCTACATTTTAGCAGACAAAGAGACACGATGTGGCTGGAATTACACCGAGGTGGAACAGTGCTGAGTGACTGCAGCACCGCTGTACTCATCAGGACACCTGTTAGAGCTCAGATTAGCCCGTCACGTCACTGGGCGCTTTCCGTAATTGAAACCGCGCCAACGCATTATTCTAGCCGGACGGGAGAAAGCTGGACGAGATTAATCACAGTCAGAGGTGGTTATGATTAAATGAAAAGGAGAGAAGAGAAGAGAAGAGAAGAGAAGAGAAGAGAAGAGAGATACCAAGTCAATTCGTCTCTGATCTTTTCAGTCTCTTCTAAAGCTCTGAACTCAGAATGGTCTGATCTAATAAGCTGAGAGGATTGTGCAGTAATTTACAGCATGTTAAATCAGGAAACTACTCACGCTTCTGCTCTCGGTTTGTTTTCCTCCTTATATAATCTGGACACCTAAAGAAAGAGAAGAAAGAGCTCGAGAGCGTAGTGGTTAAGGAGTTAGCCTACTGATCAGAAGGTTGTGAGTGTGAGCTACCACCAGTGGGCCCCTGAGCAAGGCCCTTAACCCTCAATGACTCGGCTGTATAAAATGTATATCTGGATAAAGGTGTCTGTTAAACATCAGATACGTAAACATATGTTTTCCTGAAGCAGAGCGTCTTTGCGTTGTGAATAAAACAGATGGTAAAACAATCCAATCTGACAAAACATAGACGTAGCTTTAATATTTAACAAACAGCATCTCAGACCGTCTCTGATGAACGAGGTCGTATTTCAGAAAGAGCAAACATCAGGCGCTTAATCGAATCAGGACGGTTTTAAGAGGACGCGTAAAGACGACGGGAAGTCTGGAAATGTAATAACGATAAAAGAGGCGAACTTTGACATTGGATTTATTTTCAAGTTTTTTGCTCTTTTTTTTTCAATGCGGTCTGGAAAGCAGGAGCAGTTCGTAGCTGTTATTAAAGCTGACCCTCTTTAGTCTCTTTAGTCCAGAGCAGAACAGCTAGAAACATCCGAAATCCAAACCAGAAATCTAAAGACTTTTTATTATTAATGTCTTGAATCTGAAGAAACTGATTGTGTATCTCATTCTGAAGCACTGAACAAAAAAAAGGTACGAGCCAGAAAGATAAGTGAGGAACAGCTGAGTTCAGTTAAAAGTCCAGCGATTGCAAATTTCAGACCCTTGCGGCCATGATTTCTGTGGCTCTGAAACAGGATATGTGATGATGTGTGCGCTGTGACAGGAAACAACAACGTCTTCTTTACCAAGCTTTATTTTTTTTTGTAGTGTCTCTACAGTACGTAGAGATTTACCAAGAAGTCATTTAAGACCCGTTTGACATCTAACAGGAAACGTGAACTCAAAACAATCGGGTGAGTAGGAACTAAATCTGTGGGTGGAACTGAAGAAAGTCTGTGTATAATTTCACTACCATAAACATCAGTTCAAGATTTCTGCAACCGCGGCTTCTTCAGTTCCAGTTCCATGGCGTGAGATCTTGAGGACAAGCCTGAATAAGACGCAATAGTCACTCATCGCAGGTGTCATCGGGCATCAAGGCAGGATACACCCTGGACGGAGTGCCAATCAACCTACCATGTATGTCTTTGGACCGGGGGAGGAAACCGGAGTACCCGGAGGAAACCCCAGAGGCACGGGGAGAACATGCAAACTCCACACACACAAGGTGGAGGCGGGAATCGAACCCCCAACCCTGGAGGTGTGAGGCGAACGAAGAACGAAAATAGAATAGTTCATAGAATATTGAACTAAATTCAGTTTTATTTGAATAGCACTTTGTACAATGGACATTTGGTCTCAAAGCAGCTTTATCCAAACATAAATTCAGGATCATTAAAAAAAAATTATATTTTAAATGATTCCTAATCAGCAACCCAGAGGTGACAGTGTTTAATTAGTGTTTAATTAAACACTGTCACAGTGTGATAATTAAATATATTTTAATAACAATAATAACAATAATAACAATAATACTATTATTAATAATAATAATAATAATAATAATAATAATAATAATAATAATAATAATAATAATAATAATAATAATAATCTGGTAGGAAATGGAAATAAATATTTATATATAAAATCACACAGACATGAATAAAGCTTTAGTGCAGAAATATAACTGAGGTTGTATTTGTTGTGTAGAAATTCTGAACTTTGGTTGTGTGTGTTGTCCTGGTTGAGGAAGAATCTCCTCTTCATCCTCTCTGTTTTAGGAAGCAGACGCATATGTAAGTATATAATACTTATAAACAGACGTATATGATAGGGACACAGTGGCTTAGAGGTTAGCACGTTCGCCTCACACCTCCAGGGTTGGGGGTTCGATTCCCACCTCCACCTTGTGTGTGTGGAGTTTGCATGTTCTCCCCGTGCCTCGGGGGTTTCCTCCGGGTACTCCGGTTTCCTCCCCCGGTCCAAAGACATGCATGGTAGGTTGATTGGCATCTCTGGAAAATTGTCCGTAGTGTGTGATTGCGTGAGTGAATGAGAGTGTGTGTGTGCCCTGTGATGGGTTGGCACTCCGTCCAGGGTGTATCCTGCCTTGATGCCCGATGACGCCTGAGATAGGCACAGGCTCCCCGTGACCCGAGGTAGTTCGGGTTAAGTGGTAGAAGATGAGTGAGTGAGTTCTTATTATACTCTACTGTTTTTTCTATACTTTATTATATTCTATTTCATTTTTGTTGTTGCGCTGTGGGAAAAACTAATAACAGCCATTTTACTTCATTTCATATGCATGAGAGAAATAACGAACCTTGAACATTGAAGTTCCTCCTAAATTTATACCTTTGGTCCTGCTTCATTCGTTCATTCATTCAGTGGCCCTCGGGTTTTTCAGACATTTGACACCAAAAAGATCGATAAAAGCCAAATAAATGTTTCAATAGTAAGAAACATTTATTTGGCTTTTATCGATCTTTTTCTTTTAGGCCTGAAGGCTTTGTCCTATCAAATCATCCAATAAATAATAATAACAATGAATAAAACATCAAATAAATATGCTGTATTAATCCAATACATTTCGAATGATAGAAGAAAAAAAAAAAGAACAGAAGATGAGCACCAACTGAGATAAGGTGAGATCAGATGAGATCAGATTAGATCGGATTCATCTTTATTGTCATTGTGCAAAATAGATGTACAAAACCAATGAAATGCAGTTAGCATCTGAGCAGAATTGCATAACATTTACATTTACAACATTTAGCAGACGCCGTTATCCAGAGTGACTTACATTTTATCTCATTTTTATACAACTGAGGGTTAAGGGCCTTGCTCAGGGGCCCAGAAATGGCTTGGTGGACGTAGGAATTGAACTCACAACCTTCCGATTTGTAGCCCAACATCTTAACCACTAGGCTACCACATCCCAGGATAGGTGGGATATTTACAATAAATGATGTATATAGAGCATATACAGTACAGGTATGGGGGTGATGTTACAGGGGAATGGATGTCCGATGTACAGGAAGTCAGTATGTATTATAAATAGGGATATATTTGGTCTATATTATGTATGTATACACAAACAGTGTGCAGTGGTGAAGACGACATGTTCCATAGATTATATGGAACAATATGGATGAAGGCAAAGTCAGCATTATATGTTATATGTAATGCAAGGATTCATACAGTGTACAGTAGTGTTAGTACATTGTGATTAGCTCTTCATGTAGGCAAGAACTAATGACCTGGAGGATCTTTGCTAGACTTTCCATTTGGGACCCGAGTGAAATATCATTACAGGTTGGTGATACGTGGCTTTGTGTTGTCTTTGAACTCTACACAGGAGAGAAATACTGCACAGCAAAGCCATCTCATGACTCATTGTAATGAGGGTGAGTATCGATCGACCCGAGCTAATCTGATTTAAACACACTGGGAGCGGTACGGCTTTGGCTCCAGGCCCCGACGGGACAATTGAGACGAAGACAGGCTCTCTATTAACACAAGGGAGAAAAGCACAACAGACAATGTTGTCCTGTCAGCTCGGTGAGATAATGCATAGGAACAGGGATGTGTTTGTGAGGTGCAGATATTTGTGGATTTGGTGTTTGGCTTGGAATTGAATAGAACAAAATGACAGAATGTTGAACACCTTCTTCACGAGGAACATTCATTCATTCATCTTCTACCGCTTATCCGAACTACCTCGGGTCACGGGGAGCCTGTGCCTATCTCAGGCGTCATCGGGCATCAAGGCAGGATACACCCTGGACGGAGTGCCAACCCATCACAGGGCACACACACACTCTCATTCACTCACACAATCACACACTACGGACAATTTTACAAAGATGCCAATCAACCTACCATGCATCTCTTTGTACTGGGGGAGGAAACCGGAGTACACGGAGGAAACCCCCGAGGCACGTGGAGAACATGCAAACTCCGCACACACAAGGTGGAGGTGGGAATCGAACCCCCAACCCTGGAGGTGTGAGGCGAATGTGCTAACCGCTAAGCCACCGTGCACCCCCTGCATTTTATATTTAATTAATAATTTTATCACTAACTATCGACAGTCTGTCTTAGAAAGTGATAGATGTGTGTTAAGTGTCGTCATACTAAAAGCCATCGAACTCTGCTGGCTGAATTTGCAGTGTTTTATATGAACAGTGGCTAGTTTATGATATTCTGTACATTACAGGTTACTCATTTACTCAAGCGTTACAGTTATTGTCCAAATCTGTCCACACACAGTAAACTTGTAGAAGCGATTCCAAAGATTTCAGGAGATCATTTCTTTCTGTCTCTCACTAAGCTAATTAAACCTCATCTCTCATCCTTCTTTCTTCACTCCACTAAGCAACAAACAGCACAAGAAAACGAACCACACAAACAAAGCTATATGAGGACTCACTTTCATACTCCGTCTGTGTCGAACTTGCGTAACCTCTGCTTATTTACATCCGCTCCGTCTGCCGGCTGTAATTATTGGCGACTCATCCATTTTCTGCTGCCTAATTGCCTCGAAAATTGCTAACGGAGAGCATGATTTATATGTTCGAATAAAAATATATGAAGGCTCATCAGTATATGTTTGAAGAGCATATGTACATAAAGACACACACAGTATTGGCTGCTCTGCAAAGCATTTCAGCATATAGACCTAAAAATGCTCTTCACTGTCAGATTTTAGAAAACTAAAAAAAGGAAAACTCTGATAACATTGTCACGAATGAAGGAATGAATGAATGAATGAATGACGGTAAAAAGTAGGAAGGAAGGAAGGAAGGAAGGAAGGAAGGAAGGAAAGAAGACATAGGAAGGAAGGAAGGAAGGAAGGAAGGAAGGAAGGAAGGAAGGAAGGAAGGAAGGAAGACATATGAAGGAAGGAAGGAAGGAAGGAAGGAAGGAAGGAAGGAAGGAAAGAAGACAGGAAGGAAGGAAGGAAGGAAGGAAGGAAGGAAGGAAGGAAGGAAGACATAGGAAGGAAGGAAGGAAGGAAGGAAGGAAGGAAGGAAGGAAGGAAGGAAGGAAGGAAGGAAAGAAGACATAGGAAGGAAGGAAGGAAGGAAGGAAGGAGGGAAGGAAGGAAGGAAGACATAGGAAGGAAGGAAGGAAGGAAGGAAGGAAGGAAGGAAGGAAGACATAGGAAGGAAGGAAGGAAGGAAGGAAGGAAGGAAGGAAGGAAGGAAGACATAGGAAGGAAGGAAGGAAGGAAGGAAGGAAGGAAGGAAGGAAGACATAGGAAGGAAGGAAGGAAGGAAGGAAGGAAGGAAGGAAGGAAGGAAGGAAGACATAGGAAGGAAGGAAGGAAGGAAGGAAGGAAGGAAGGAAGGAAGACATAGGAAGGAAGTAAGGAGGGAAGGAAGGAAGGAAGGAAGGAAGGAAGGAAGACATAGGAAGGAAGGAAGGAAGGAAGGAAGGAAGGAAGACATAGGAAGGAAGGAAGGAAGGAAGGAAGGAAGGAAGGAAGGAAGGAAGACATAGGAAGGAAGGAAGGAAGGAAGGAAGGAAGGAAGGAAGGAAGGAAGGAAGACATAGGAAGGAAAGAAGGAAGGAAGGAAGGAAGGAAGGAAGGAAGGAAGGAAGACATAGGAAGGAAGACATAGGAAGGAAGGAAGGAAGACATAGGAAGGAAGGAAGGAAGGAAGACATAGGAAGGAAGGAAGGAAGGAAGGAAGGAAGGAAGGAAGGAAGGAAGGAAGACATAGGAAGGAAGTAAGGAAGGAAGGAAGGAAGGAAGGAAGGAAGGAAAGAAGACATAGGAAGGAAGGAAGGAAGGAAGGAAGGAAGGAAGGAAGGAAGGAAGGAAGGAAGGAAGGAAGGAAGACATAGGAAGGAAGGAAGGAAGGAAGGAAGGAAGGAAGGAAGGAAGGAAGGAAGACAGACATAGGAAGGAAGACATAGGAAGGAAAGAAGGAAGGAAGGAAGGAAGGAAGGAAGGAAGACATAGGAAGGAAGGAAGGAAGGAAGACATAGGAAGGAAGGAAGGAAGGAAGGAAGGAAGGAAGGAAGGAAGGAAGACATAGGAAGGAAGGAAGGAAGGAAGGAAGGAAGGAAGGAAGGAAGGAAGACATAGGAAGGAAAGAAGGAAGGAAGGAAGGAAGGAAGGAAGGAAGGAAGACATAGGAAGGAAGACATAGGAAGGAAGGAAGGAAGACATAGGAAGGAAGGAAGGAAGGAAGAAATAGGAAGGAAGTAAGTAAGTAAGTAAGGAAGGAAGGAAGGAAGGAAGGAAGGAAGGAAGGAAGACATAGGAAGGAAGTAAGGAAGGAAGGAAGGAAGGAAGGAAGGAAGGAAGGAAAGAAGACATAGGAAGGAAGGAAGGAAGGAAGGAAGGAAGGAAGGAAGGAAGGAAGGAAGGAAGGAAGGAAGACATAGGAAGGAAGGAAGGAAGGAAGGAAGGAAGGAAGGAAGGAAGGAAGACAGACATAGGAAGGAAGACATAGGAAGGAAAGAAGGAAGGAAGGAAGGAAGGAAGGAAGGAAGACATAGGAAGGAAGGAAGGAAGGAAGACATAGGAAGGAAGGAAGGAAGGAAGGAAGGAAGGAAGGAAGGAAGGAAGACATAGGAAGGAAGTAAGGAAGGAAGGAAGGAAGGAAGGAAGGAAGGAAGGAAGGAAGGAAGGAAGGAAAGAAGACATAGGAAGGAAGGAAGGAAGGAAGGAAGGAAGGAAGGAAGGAAGGAAGGAAGGAAGGAAGGAAGACATAGGAAGGAAGGAAGGAAGGAAGGAAGGAAGGAAGGAAGGAAGGAAGGAAGACAGACATAGGAAGGAAGACATAGGAAGGAATGAATGAAAACATAGAAAGGAAGGAAGGAAGGAAGGAGAGAAGTAGGAAGGGAGGGAAGAAGAAAGGAAGGAAACACTCTGAGATGTGCTTGTACAGGAAAATGGGCTGGTGTGATGTATTGGAGTTAGTGTTACTATCCTGGAGTTGTTTACTTTCCAATTACAGCATGCCATGACATGTTTACTTCCCTTTATACCACAGCAAATGTCCTTTGCAGCTATAAACATTCAGTGCATCACCAAATATCTCTCTTTTTTAATATCTGGAAGCAAATTAGAAAATTTGTATGGTATAAATTGTTCGTATCGAATTCATAAAAATAGATATTAAGCCTACCCATGCGATAATAAATAAATAAATAAATAAATAAATAAATAAATAAAAACATTTACTATTTTTTTTGTTTCTTTCTTTTCCCAGGACACCCCAACCCCATTTAGTCCTCTTTCTTATGCTAGATTACAGTTGCTTGCTAAGGAAAGATTTAGTATGGAAGAGAAAATGGGAGTGTTCTTGAGAACCATGACAGCGTGAAAGCCACCTCAAACAGGCCACTCAGTAATAAGAGTCTGATTAGCATTTCTCCTTGAATCATTGATGAATATCACAGGACGAGAGCTTCTCCGATCAGGGAGAGGGCCATAACTCTGCCTCGAAAGTCTTATCATTTCATTAATCATGCCTAACCAAGAGCCTAGTCAATCTGGCTTTGAATAAGAGCCTGTGGTCTCAAGCTGTGCTTTGCTTAAGCTCGGGTTATCGGAGACAGAAAGCTTCATGGGAAGTGTTATGGATTTCAACATGTCCAGCAAACACGTGTGTGTGTGAGTAAAACTAGCTTGAGAAGCTTTTATCAGGCTAATTGAGATATGGGAAAGAGATTGGAACAGATTTTAAAATCTTGTTTGTGAGTAATATTTTTCAGCATGGCTAAAAAGAATGATTTATTTTTTCTTTCATTAAAGAAGCCTAATGAAGATAAAATGCCCTTCTCCAGAGCGACGCGTTCTCCGGATTGCAAGGGTCTCGATTTAGATTTAAACTGCTTATGTGTAAAATGAACAAATTAGCGTAAAAATCGTTCAAGAACTTAATCGGATTGAGTCGAAAATAAACAGTCGATCGGTTTTTGTTTATTGATGCTGTTTTTTATTTTTTATTATTTGTTTCCGACCTTGTACAAATTTATGTCAAATGCAGGGGTGCCCCTGTATAAACTCTGGCCACCCCTGTGGACACCCCTGTGGACACCCCTGTGGACACCCCTGTGGACACCCCTAGTATGAATTTGAATTTGAATGCATGATGAAAACTCACAATAGTTCATGAAGTGAAAAATAAATAAATAAATAAATAAATAAATA
The DNA here is from genome assembly GCF_030014155.1 of Tachysurus vachellii. Taxonomy (NCBI): domain Eukaryota; kingdom Metazoa; phylum Chordata; class Actinopteri; order Siluriformes; family Bagridae; genus Tachysurus; species Tachysurus vachellii. Next base: position 28,248,448 of record NC_083467.1, read on the forward strand.
AATAAATAAATAAAATGAAGCACGCGCTGCAGCCACCAAAAAAGATTGTAGATTGATTGGCGCCACCATAGTAGCTGTTTCACTGCCCCTCTCCCTCTCCATCTTGTCGTTGGTGCCACCCCAAGATTTGCTGTGGCCTCCTCTGGCCACCCCTATTAAAAGTTTCTGGGGTGCCACTGGTCAAATGGCTAATTATTTGGCTTCGTATCTAGCTAGCATAATGATATTCTGTGTGGTCTATCTATCTATCTATCTATCTATCTATCTATCTATCTATCTGTCTATCTATCTATTTGTCTATCTATCTATCTATCTATCTATCTATCTATCTATCTATCTATCTATCTATCTATCTATTTGTTTATCTATCTACTGTATCTATCTATCTACTGTATCTATCTATCTATCTATCTATCTATCTATCTATCTATCTATCTATCTATCTATCTATCTGTCTGTCTGTCTGTCTGTCTGTCTGTCTGTCTATCTGTCTTCTCCTTCTCTGCCACAAAACACTTCTCCTCTTCCTCCTCTTTCCTTCTTCGCACATCTATGCCAACGCTATGCATGAACTTTTGCCATTTTTTTGTAAAATTTCAAGCTGAACGAAATCGAGCCACACAAATTCCTACAGCGCTACAAAACGCTGCATCTCAAACGGTGCACTAAAGAGCGAACAGGAACCAAATTGAGACAAAGCATCTGTTCTGCGGCCCTGATCCAGGTCTGCATATTTTTTTATTTTTCCCTAATTGAACGCACCTGATTCAGTTCATCAGGTAAACCTCAAGCTAATACTGACTTTACAAAATAAATGTTAACAGAAAAATTTCTACGTGTCCGGTTTAGATTAAAGCACAGTCTAGTAGATCTGCTGGAAAAAGAGTGGTGAACAGCAGCACTCACTGACCCCAGATGTCTGAGGTATGCTGCACATCTGGAGCAAAACTAACATAATCTCACAAATGCCAGTTCCATCAGCTGCCTATAGCTCCACTTTACCTCCATTTTTATAAACCTTCTATTCAGTGCAGACAGAAACCATTGCACATTGCGAACAAAGAGCTTTTCAGGTTATAAAATAATAAGAATATCATTTATGTAGAACTTTTCTCAGACCCAAGGATACTCCATACAGTAGACGTAACATCCAGAGATGTCCAAAACGCACTTGATGCTCGTTTTTGCATAATATCACTTAATATAATCTGTTGCTTGTGGGTTTGTTTTTTCGTGTTGGATCACTTACATTGTTTTCACAATGGCCTCCTGCTTCATATCACATAAAATAAATCTTACATTGTTTGCAATTTTATTCAAGTGGGCACTTCTGTGAAACGAACTAGTCCTTGGTCTCATAAACTGCTTTGTGAGACTACGCTCACATTAGACTCTCCTTCACAGATGACGGATCTCTTTTACTCATTCATTTATATATTTTTTATGTTCTTTCTGTCATTGCCGCTTTTCTCAGTACGATCGCTTTATATTCTTGAGCTGTTTAAATGAAACGTTTAATAAACTCGATCTCTATCTTGCGGTGCGTTGATGATGTAAGTCCGTCCCTCTTTGGCTAAATCTGGTTTGTTGCGGTTTGACATAGTTGCAAGGTTTTTTCTTTTTTTCCTCTAGCCACTGTTGTTCGTCTAGACAGTCTTACAGAGCAGGGTTTCACCTTCAGACTGTATTTATATATTATATTTACAGCATTTGGCAGACCTGAATTTCCAGAGTGACTTACATTTATTTCATTTATACAACTATGCCATTGAGGGTTGAGACCTTGCTCAGGGGCCCCGGAGTGTCAGCTTGGTGTAGTGTTAATTTTGTCACCTATTTTTAATTTAGTCTTAGTCTTAGTCTTGTGCCAAATGTCCTTGTTAGTTTTAGTCATATTTAGTCGTTCACATATCTTATTTTGTTAGTCTTAGTTTTAGTCGACTAAAAGTCTCGTCGTTTTAGTCTAGTTTTAGTCAAAAGAAAACTCAAGGTATCTTAGTCAAGTTTTAGTCGACTAAAAGTCTTTTAATTTTAGTCTAGTTTTAGTCAAAAAATTGTAGTCTTTTTTTTTAAAATAACACATTATTACTGAGATTATTACTGATAAACATTTCAGTAAAAAAAAGTGTTTCACATCTGTTTCACTCGAACTTGACCGCACATCACATTTTTTACTTTACTGATACTGCTTTTAATCGTAATGCAAAGACCGGTCATCGGGACATAAGCTGTCATGTACAATAAAAGAGCCTGTGCAGGGACAGGAAATATAATTTAACACAAAAAGCCTAGACCAGGGTGGACTTGGGCTCGGACGAATTGTTTCTACACACACACAATAAACGGCGCGAAGCCACGAACTCGTTGTGAATATTTTAAAGGCGTAACAGCTGATGAAAAAGCAGAGACGATTGTAGACAAAAATGAAGAGAGATTTTATCTTAGTTTTTATTTTATACAAAACATTTTCGTCTCGTCAACAATAACGCATGTTAATTTAGTCTTAGTCAGCGTTTTTGGACAGCGGTGAAGTCTCGTCATCGTCTCGTCTTAGTCATGAAAAAAAAGGTTGTTGACGAACATATTTCGTCTCGTCTCGTCTGACGAAATTAACACTAGCTTGGTGGCCCTGAGTTTCAAACTCACAACCTTTTGGTCACTAGTCCAACACCTTAAACACTAGGCTACATCTTCCCATTGTAGTGTTTACTGATGATTTAGAGCTAGAATGTAGCAGTATTTCTCCCTGGAGCAGTGAGGATTGAGGGCCTTGCTCAAGGGCCCAACACTGGCAGCTTGGCAGTGCTGGGACTTGAACCCAAGAACTTCCGATCAACAACCCAGAGCCTTAACCATTTGAGGCATCCTCATCTGGGTGACACCGAATAGTTTGATTATAAATTAATTTTCTTGATCTTCTATATAGACAAAAAGTACTGTTCTGTAACCAGAAAATTCATTCTAGTCACAAAATCAACTCTATCCTGTTAAATACATCAGTGCGCTATTAGAAATGTGTTAATGCAGACTAAGAGAAACAAACCACTGTACTGTAAGTCCACGTACTGTAGCATATTGTCCTTCCTTTGTCTTGCATGTCAAATATTATGTTGTAATTTTTGGAGTTTGGCTACAGTCTTTATTTTATTTTATTGTTTTTAACAGTGAAGATTTTTTTTCTAGTTTATTTTGTTTTCCTTGCATCATCCTTGCATGTTAATTATTCTGCCTTCATCTGATATCGGAATTATCCTTCTGTACTTCCCGCTTCTGAAGTCATAATTATGAGTGTGTTATGTTCAGATGATTTGAAACGTGGGCGATTCAAGGTTCAGTCATACATATTTATTTATTTTTTAATTTAACACAAATGACTCAGCTAGCTTGCTTATGATCATTATGAATTTTTATCAAATGCAATCTTTTCATGGTGCAATAATGTACAACGTGTATTGTTGATATCTCTACATATATGACCACGACCATAATGCTGACATTAAGTTATCGGCATTTAGAATAATGAGCAAAACAATCTTTCAGTACAGAAACTGAACGCTACACTTCCGATGTTGAGAGTTTAGGACTTCGACCGTCTCGGAAATTGAGGTAAAATTGTATGATCAAATTGAGGGCTCATTCATGTGCAGTACTAACAGCTGAGTGGTGTAAGAAATAAAAAATGCGTAGTGTAAAAATAAGACGATGATGTTGAAGATCTTAATGAAGAACAAGAAGTTTATTCCAGCATAGCAGTGACAAAATACATGACGTACTTTGGGTTCGTTGGAGTCGGTAAGAACCCAGAGCAAATCCTGCTCAAGCATTTTATACAGTTTTCCCTTTTGGTCATTTAAATGAAGTTCCGCTTTGAATGTGTATTGAGTGTAAGAACCGAATGTCTCCCGAATGGCTGGGCTACACCTTGTTGTCTAGCTGATTGTCTTTAAATGTTAATCATGTAATCCTGTTAATCACGTACACCTTGTCTTGGTATTGTTACAATTGTTATCAACCAAGTGGTTACTTTAAATGGTAATCGCAGTCACGTACAGTAGACCCTTTGTTCGTGGTGATCCTTAATGTCCTGCTGCTGTTCCCATATTTATAATCGAATCAAGTTTATACGTTTAGAGTCCTGATGATACTTAAACCTTTTTAGGAATGAGCTCTTTTAGATGTGTATCTTGGAGTGGAATTTGGGTGCAATTTCTGTCATTTCTTACAGTGGTGTTCATTCACAGCAGATGATGATCGATTCTAATTATCTTCCATCTTACCTTTTATTGCCACCTTTCATCCTGTGAAGCAATTGATGTCCAAGGGTGCCAATATTTACAGTTCAGCCTCAGTATTTACATTTATTAGAATCAACTCTCAAGGTGGTTGTGGTTGGTTGGTTGGTTAGTAAAAAAATAAATAAATAAATAAATAAATAAAAATAGTCAGAGGATCTGTTTATTAATATGTGGCACATACACCAGAACTTTTCCTCATTATTTTATTACTGTTGTTTGTTACATGTATTAAAAATAGCGTCTGGTTGATATTCACCAGGGTTTATGTGGTAAAAAGACCATTTTAAAAGCAGTGTGTGTCTTTGTAAGTGTGCTGACGCTGTCATCGGCTCAGAACGTTCCTCCCTGTTCCCAGACAGTCTGCTCAGCTTTTGAAGAAAACTTGCCAATATAAACTCGCAATGAATATTTGAGATTGCTCAGCTTTCCTCCTATAATATGGATCAGGGGTTCTTGCATTGAGAGAGAAAAAAATATTTTTTTCCCTTCCCTCCAATCACATTACAATTTAAATTTCATCCATCCTGCAGCTCAAGGGCACTCGAACGCCGCAGTCAGGGCCAATTTCTCACAAAGGCAGAACTCTATGGCGAAAGGCCTCCATGCTGCGGATCACACTTAAATCAATTACATGCATTGTTTGCTCCTTCGGAAAATCAATGTGTTGAGTTCTTATTGTTCGGAGAGATATGTGTCCATGCGTGAGAATCGCCTAGCGAGAAGGGCTTGATCCCTCTCCCTGTCAACAATCTTGATTAATTATCACAACAGTACAGTTTTTTTTTTTGATGGATCACTGAGCTGAATGGTCCAGCAGAGAGATTTAAGATGACTGACTGACTGATTCCCATCGCTGAGATGTACATGTACATGTGCAGGAGATATTCAGGGCATCTGCACCTTACACTCTTAGAAATAAAGGTATTGTGCACCTGTTTCCTTGTTGCTCTGGTGGTAAGGTACATCTTTTCATTTAGTATGTGTCTTTACATCTTTGAGAAATCATTTAAGGTACATAGTTTGACCTTAAGGACCATCAATGTACCTTGAAAACATAAGCTAGGTTGTAAAGTAGGTTTAACATACAAAAGGTATGAAATGTGTCCTCTTGATGGCGGCAGTAACCAGACTGATTAGATTAGATTAGATTAGATTAGATTAGATTAGATTACATTAGATTAGATTCAACTTTATTGTCATTACACATGTACAAGTACAAGGCAACGAAATGCAGTTTAGGTCTAACCAGAGTGCAATAGCAGCAAGTGCAGGATATACAGTTTGTACAGGATTTAAATAAGTGGTAATATAGAGTGATTTACAGATGTGTGTGTACTATGAACAAATATACAGATTTACAGAAGGATATGTGCTGTAACAAAATATATGGTTATTACTATAAACAGTAATTTACAGATATGTATGTGCTATGAATATAATATACAAATGAATATATATGTCCTATGAATATAATGTACAGATGAATATCGTTGCTGTCAGGCGGAATCCTCGTATCTCCAAAACCGTTATTTTTCAGGACATTAAAAAAACTCCGTACCTTATCTGCAGTGCACAGGGTTTAGTCCGCGTTACAGTGGATTGTCTTGCGCTAAATTCCTGTCCTCAGACGAGCACCAGAACTAGCTGGGGTCAAGATTTTTTTTTCTTTGAGCCCAGTGTTTTGAAGACATTTACCTCAGAAGACGTGTTGATTCGTTGCGACTCTTCTTGAGGAGAAATATGACGTGAAGCTCTCCCACGGAGTGAGGAAGAGGTGGACAGTTGAAGTGTCCAATGGAGTTATGAGATTTGCGCTCAAGCTATTTTCAAGACTTTAGATTGGTTAATAACTTGTAAAAATAACAGACCCACGTGGGGACTGACCAATAGCATAGATATGTGAAAAAATATGAAATTGACCAAATTTGGACATACGAGGTTTCCGCCCGACAGCAACGATATACTGTATATGTGCTATGAACATAATATACAGATGTCTATTACTATAAATAGATGGTGCCCATTAACCAGGAACTCTGCACATTTGTGTCTTTATTTCTTGTATCTTAGGTCAGGGTGTCTAGTCTTATCCATGGAGAGCTGGTGCAGGTTTTAAGTCCAACCAAGCAGGAGCCAAATCTGATAGTCCCTTCGAAGGCCAAATTGAACCGATTAAACAGGTGGAATTAGGTGCAACATCTCCTATGCTGGAATGAAAAGCTTCCACCACATCGGCCCTTTGTGGATAAGATTAGACGGAGTGTAGATGGAGTACGTAACTTATATATAGACTAGCAATCCATCAATAAACCATAGAGATGAGGTTCTTCAAGGAAGCTTGGCATCTTCTTGTTATTTTTTCCATCCCATTTCCCAACAAATTCAATTTACATTTCCAGCATTTGGCTGTAACTTATGCAGAGAGGCTTATGTTTTTCACTTTTTATACAGCTGAGCAGTTCAGGGTTTGTAGCCTTGTTCAAGCATCCAGGACTGGAATTGTCTTATTCACAGAGCTATCACTGAGCCATTATACTCCTGCACTGCAAATATTTTCAGGCACTGTGCTAAGATTTTAAATCTTAGATTTGGTTTAAGATTTGGTTCAGAAGCCATCCTGGGGCAAATCTAGTATACCTACAGTAGATTTATCGAATCCCGGTAGTGAGAAAATACTGATGCTTTTCATCTTTTGCTCTGGTTCCTATCTGAATAACTGCTCATAAAGGAGAAGTACCAGCTAATTACAATCCAGGAGGTGGAACTCAAACTCCACTGGCAGGTTTCTTGTTAAAGGATGAAACTCATTTTCATTCATGCCACATCACTCTGAATACTTGGGTGCTTGACAGTAGAGGGTTGAGTTGAAGGTTGAGTGGCTCTCCATGAATTTTAGGATCCTTTGCTATTTCCTGTAATTTAAGCCGTATCTGACAGTTTTCTGTGTGTCCTTCACCCTCACAGGGCATGATGTATCTGGAAGAGCGGAGGCTGGTACATCGGGACCTGGCAGCCAGGAATGTGCTTGTCAAATCCCCCAACCACATCAAGATCACAGACTTTGGTTTGGCAAGGCTGCTGGACGCAGATGAAAAGGAATACAATGCAGACGGAGGGAAGGTCAGTGCGTCTTGTGGCATCCGCCCGGTTTGTATCCGTGTGTGCCGTTTCCAATTTGGCTCCTCTGCGACTCGGGACTTAGCAGGTGTACTTTGTGTCTGACAGCAAAACAAGTTAATCCGATGTTGTTTGGAAGTAATCGAGAGATGCGGCATGCTTAATATGCATCCCTTGATGGTCTCTTGGTTTTAGAAACACCGGCTGCTATGACAGGTTAATTTACAGCACTCGCTACATAATCAACTTGTAAATTAGCTGTCCCACAAGAGCCTGCATTCCTCTTATCCATATTCAAACACTCACTCTGCACTTCCCAACTCCCTCTGTCTCACTTTCTCATTCCAAACCCCAGAGCCAAACACTGCAAACTTGCACATGTCCTTTCCTGAACCCTGCATTGGCCAGATGATTGTTGGAGCGTGGGCAACTGCACCATGCTGCTCTCATATAAATGGGAACCGCTCGCCTCTTTAGTCCCTCGTGTAACAATCAGTTCTACCTCAAAGTGAATCAAACCTTTCTATTTAGCTCTAACCAGCTGTAATGCAGAGCCCTACATGTTTGCACTCTCTTGAGGAAGATGCTTTAAACCTTTCTAAGAGCTGAACTGATGCAGACAAGTACATGTTTTCCATTTTAAAAAGGAAGTCTGGTTTTATCAGCTCTGTTTAGGTCTGTGTTCGAGTTAAGGGTTCGATTAAAAGAACAGACATGGGGAAACTTCAAGGATTAACAGGATATTTGTCTCAGGTTTATGCCAGAAGGTAATAAGGAATTACAGTATAACAATTTTTAAACCATTGCATGTTTATTTTGATTAGATTTTCTTTTTTAAATCGGACCATTATTTTGTTTCATATCGGATACTTGGAAGCAATAGACAGAGAAGTTTCCATCAAACACCAAAACCTATCATCTCATCTCGGGTTCATACCTTGCAGAAACTAGATTTTTTTAGTCCCAGAAAATGATCAGCCCCAAAGCTTTTAACTCCTAACTAAAAACTCTTAACTTATTTACTTAATTCACCTCTTTTAAAATGTAGATATAAACACACCAAGTTTACATAAATATCTTATAGACAATCCTGAAATCTGGCAACCAGTGAGTGAAGAGATTATTTACTTTAGCATTGGGGCGTGTTGGAGCCTAGTGGTTAAGGTGTTGGGTTACCAATCGGAAGGTTATGAGTTCAATCCCAGGTCCACCAAGCTGCCACTGTTGGGCCCCTGAGAAAGTCCCTTCATGCTCGGTTGTATTAAAAAAAAAAGAGATAATGTAAGTTGCTCTGGATAAAGGTGTCTGATAAATGCTGGAAATGTAAATGCATTGTTAGCTAGATGACTCTAGAATAAATTATTTTTAAAAAACTAGCTGGTTCTCTGCTAAGCGGTTAAAAATTGTTTAACATGAGCAGCTGAAATATTAATGTGGCTATAGTCTTAAAAACAAATAAAATGAGTAAATAAGATGGATAGATGGAAGGATGGATGGATAGATGGATCCATGGGAACCAAGAGGCCAACAATCACGATGCTACCACAACCATTCTTTACTAATAATGCTGATTTTCGGCCAAACGAAAATAAAAAGATATTTTAGCCAAATGGCTTTTACAATGGTGCTAAATCATAAGATATAAGAGAAAAAAATAAGTTTTTAACATACTGTACGATGCAACACCATGCAACACACTAGCAAGCTAGCTAGTTAATGTTAGGACTTCATGGAACTCTGCTCTCGAGTCAAATGAGAACTCATCGATTTTATCTAAACAGACACTAAAAAAAGGTACAAATTCAAACCCAATGCCTAAGTTTAACCTTCAAAAAATGTCATATTCAGCAAATTCAAGTCACATCAGAATCATGTGGCTGGAAATTCCATTACTTGAGTACCCATAATGCTGTGTTTTATCCTTGTCATTTCCCTAAATATGGAAACCATTACTTTGCAGATGCCTATTAAATGGATGGCCTTGGAGTGTATCCACTACAGGAAGTTTACTCACCAGAGCGATGTCTGGAGTTACGGTTCGTATCTTAAACATGTGTTATTGCTATCATCATCATCAGCAGCAGCAGCAGCAGTCATATTATGTGTACAGAGTAACACAAGACAAAATGAACGTCAAAAGCAGTTAGAACGTCCATGGAGCCGGTTATAAATGCATCTAGATGTTGTGTAGCTGCTTTGATATCATCTTATTTATTGATATTTATACATGTAAAATACGTCTTTCAAGAGAAACTGTTTTTTCTCGATCTTGTTGTGTGTGTTCTACTTTTGTGCCGTGAGGTTAAGTTTACATGCGTTCATTTATTGTAAATTCATCTTTGTTCACCTGTAATTTGGAATCATAAAACATGCTGTCATTCTTTTACTAGTGTGGTGTATTATAGAAAATAGTTTCAGACTTGAGTAAAGTAAACCGTAAACGCTCATCCACCATTTAAAAGCTAATCAGCAAAGAAACGAGAGAAGCCGTAGTGTTTGTTATAGTATTATTGTGGACACAAAAGCGTTAGTTACTAATGCTGTTCACTTGTATTGCGTATCTAATTTTTGAGTTTAGACACATGCTGAAGATTATATACTTAAAAATTATCTTATATCTAAATAAAAATCAACACTACCTACTGTTGCTTTAAAAATCGATTAATAGATTCTGAAGCTGAGTTTTGGAATCAGTCAATCAATCAATCCATAATTTCCAGTTACTATTTTGTATTTATTTATTTATTTATTTATTTATTTATTTATTTATTTTTCTTCTAGGAGTGACTATCTGGGAGCTAATGACGTTCGGAGGAAAGCCGTACGACGGAATTCCCACACGCGAGATCCCCGACCTCCTGGAGAAAGGAGAACGTCTCCCTCAGCCGCCCATCTGCACCATCGACGTCTACATGGTCATGGTGAAATGTACGAACGCTTTATCTTCCTCGCTTCTGTTTTTACACACATCTTTAAACCTTTCAAAGTCATTAACGCTTAAAAACTTGCTGAAGGAAAAAATCCCAAGCACACACAAAGAAATGAGAATTTAATAATGGAGCAGAAGCATCCGTTTAATCAGTTATATATTTTACAGACCTGGAATGTTATATGTATATTTCTAGTGTCGGTCGGTTTTTACACTTATTGCTAAACATTAAACTCTATTTTTTTCCTTTATTATAATTCATTTACAAAAGGGCAGAACGATTAACTATACTGTCTCCCGCATACAGTGCAGACTAGCTGAAGTGGTCACATGACACCAATGTGACCTGTATCTGAGGAGCAATCCAGGGAGAAGCAAAGTTTTTAGAGAAATTATGTTTTTATGAATTGCTTCATATGTGTTTCCACACACACACACACACACACACACACACACACTTGCTTACTCATCACCCGCTACTAAGGTCATCACAGTAACCTCTACCCCACAGTTTATGTCTCTCGCATCCCCACATCAGTCACACACCATTGCCAGGCTCCATAAAAATCTGCCGCATGACTACATTCTGCGTTATGAGAAGCGATATCCTTTAATAACAGTGTGCATTTTCATTTTCCTGCTGGCTGCAAGCCGGGCTTGTGAATTTTTGCCAGGCTAAAGTTAATATAAAAGTTTTTTGTTAGCTTGTTAGCATTTTAATTTTAATATAGCCTTAGATCTGGTACTTTATTTGGGAGCAATGGGTAAAAAGGAAAAAAGTGTTTTTACTACAGTTAGGACGAATTCCCTGAAAATGATCAACCTCAAAACTATTAAATATTAACTTATACTAATAATAACTCTTGTTCATCTCTTTTAAAATGTAGATGTAAAGACTACAAGACATAAACACATAAACATCTTGTAGATTTTCTGGAAATCTGGCAACCTGCTAATACCACATGAATGAAGAGATTAATCTGGAATAAATTGAGAATTTATTGTTAGCATGATTGCATTTCATTTTAATGTGGCCTTAGATCTGCGACTTTTTTTTTCCCGGAGCAATGTGTACTTCTGAAACTTATAGCTTGAGAAGTAAAAATAAAAAGAAAACTTGTCTAGTATTCATTTAGGAAATTATGCTGAATGCATGTGATATTTTAAGAGGAAGATATAGTAAAAATTAGCTAGGTCTTACATCAAGTGTTTAAAATGTAATAATTTCCTTGTGGGGGGGCACGGTGGCTAGCACGGTCACACCTCCAGGGTTGGGGGTTCGATTCCCACCTCCACCTTGTGTGTGTGGAGTTTGCATGTTCTCCCCGTGCCTCTGGGGTTTCCTCCGGGTACTCCGGTTTCCTCCCCCGGTCCAAAGACATGCATGGTAGGTTGATTGGCATCTCTTGAAAATTGTCCCTAGTGTGTGATTGTGTGAGTGAATGAGAGTGTGTGTGTGTGTGTGCCCTGTGATGGGTTGGCACTCTGTCCAGGGTGTATCCTGCCTTGATGCCCGATGACGCCTGAGATAGGCACAGGCTCCCCGTGACCAGAGGTAGTTCGGATAAGCGGTAGAAGATGAATGAATGAATTCCCTTGTGTTTTAATACAGTGGTGCAACAATTCAGAATTTCTTATGTTATTTATATCCTTAATTCTTAAAGTAAGTGCTGAAAGTTTTATACATTGTTATAGTGCTGGAAATCACACAACCTCTAAACGTACTAGCTTTGATAAGAATCTCGGCTTCCCCAAAAAACTGTATATATTTACAAACAAAAACCTCTAATGAAGTGTTAGTTAGTGTAGTTTAGGTGTTTGTTTTTCAGTCAGTAGTCAGTCAGTAGTAGTAGCTCATAGTAGTTTCTGCCCTCCGGTGGTAGTTACACAGTCCAGGATCATCATCATACAAGGAGAAAAATGGATGAAGAATGAAAGGTGACAATGCAGGAGTAAAAAAAATAAAATACAGTGCAGTATGAGGTTCTCCAGATCAATTCGAACAGTTGTGTGTTTTGGCTTCAGGCTGGATGATTGATGCAGACAGCAGGCCGAAGTTTAAGGAGCTAGCGGCGGAGTTCTGCAGGATGGCCCGTGATCCCCAGCGCTACCTCGTCATCCAGGTAAAATACACATAAACTGAGGAGTTTACTGAAATAAGCTTTAAATGGAATAACAAACAGATCTGTCATATTTATAATACATATGAAGTTAAAGTCTTATAAGGTGGCATTAGTTTAGATGATGGTAGACCTCCATATGCCTCAGGATGAACCTCAGGAATAGGAAGGGAGTTTTGTGTGGATATTTCTTATAAATACAATTTATAAATCTCCAAAATTTCTCTTATTATTATTGTTAATAAAATAAGTCTAATACTATAGTGAAGGGCCATAGCAAAAGGCCAGAAGAAGGTAAGAAGATTCCATTTATGCTTATATAATGATTGAATATTATACAGTCATTTAATTGTTTATTCATTTATGGGATTTAACTTTTTAAAGATTGGGGGCCTTGCTCAGGGGCCCAGCACTGGCAGCATGATGGACCTTCTAACCAGTAGTCCAACACCTTAACCTCTAAGCTACTACATCCAACTTTAGACTTTACTTTGAAGTAGATTCAAAGTTTAATAATGAAGGAAATTGTTACTGTTAATGACATCCCAAGCCGACGGCATCAAGATCTGAAATAATAAACTTTTGAAATTGTAATAAACTTTTAGTATTAAGTAAAAATTACACACACACACACACACACACACACACACACAAATACAAAAATAATACATTTATATTTACAGCATGTGACAGACGCCCTTATCCAGAGCGACGTACATAAGTGCTTAAATCTCTAACATTGAATACATTAATGCTGGATCACTAAGTTACATACTTAAGATACCATGAGTTTAAAACATTTGTTCAAAATTACAATGAAAAAGTGTCAAAGGTTGTGTTTTTTTTTTTTATGCAAAAGATAATGAAGAAGTGCTAGTTGAAGTGTTTCCTGAATAAGTAGGTCTTCAACCGCCGCTTGAAAATATCCAGTGACTCAGCTGTCCGGACCTCTAGGGGAAGTTCGTTCCACCACCTTAGTGCCAGAACAGAGAAGAGTCTTGTAGTATACTTGCCTCTTACCCTGAGAGATGGTGGAACCAGTGGAGCAGTGCTGGTAGATCGGAGGGTGCGGGGTGCAGTGTGAGGAGTGATGAGGGCTTTGAGGTAAGAGGGAGCTGGTCCATTTTTGGCTTTGTAGGCCAGCATCAGTGTTTTGAATCTGATGCGTGCAGCTACAGGAAGCCAGTGGAGGGATCACAGCAGCGTGGTGGTGTGGAGAACTTTGGCAGGTTTAAAACAAGCCGTGCAGCTGCATTTTGGATCATTTGCAGAGGACAGATTGCGTTCATAGGTAGACCTGCAAGCAGTGTGTTGCAGTAATCCAGTCTAGAAATGACAAGAGACTGAACAAGTACCTGAGCAGACTGTGTGGACAGAAATGGCCGAATCCTTCTAATGTTGTAGAGCAGAAACCAACATGAGCGAGTCACATTAGCAACATGAGAGGAAAAGGGCAGTTGATTGTCCATGGTTACCCCATTTCTACCCCCATATTTTTAAATAAATAAAAAAACTTTTCTGCAACTTACTTAAGGTCAGGATAATCAGAATATGTTTTTGTGTGCTTGTTTTTAGTCAGGTTCGATACTGTAACAGCGCTGTAGGCGTAACCAGACTGTATGGCTTTTAAGATAATGCTCATGTTACATTTCATTTACATCATGTAGCAGATGCCCTTATCCAGAGCGAATTACATTTAATCTCATACAACTGAGCAATTGAGGGTTAAGGGCCTTGCTCAGGGGCCCAGCAGTGGCAGCTTGGTGGACGTAGGAATCGAACTCACAACCTTCCGATTAGTAGCCCAACCTTAACCACTAGTCTACCACATCCCTGTTGTTCCTCAGGGTGATGACCGGATGAAGCTGCCCAGCCCCAATGACAGCAAGTTTTTCCAGAGTCTGCTGGATGAGGAGGAGCTGGAGGACCTCATGGATGCTGAGGAATACCTGGTGCCTCACACCTTTAACATCCCTCCTCTTACCTATACGACTCGCTCACGCCTCGACTCCAACCGAGTGAGTTTTACACGCTACACTGCTAGGGAGGTGAATGAGAAGCTACTGAGGTACATCGCTGAAATTCACTTGAGCTTATAGCCTGATATTAGCACAAAATACTTGACCAATAAATTCTGCAAATAAGTGACATGACTGTGCAACAGAGACCAACAGGCATTTGGGCAATGATTTCAGGAATCCATAATTTTCCATTTTTGTCACCCATCAGCCCTCATTATTTTGTCCAATAACCTCCGACTGGAGTCCTTCAGTAGCAGCACGCCTGAGTTCTCCTTCCCTGATGAATTTAGAGACAATCAATCATGTCTGTCTTGTAGTACCCTTCAGAGGTAAAGTGCACATAAAGTGTTCACCAAAATTGAAATCTCTCACTTTTTTCTCAGTCAAACAGAAAAAGACAGAAGGTCAGACATGCTAACAAATTTCTCTCTCTTATCATTCTTCTTTTTTTCCTTATTCAGCTTCTAATATTCAGGTTTTGGGGATCATTTAGCAAAACCTTTACTATTTTTACTATTCAATTTGCACAGCGTATCCAAATACAGACAAATTATTGACCCCCTTGTCTTTGTCAATAATTGGTAGAACCACCTTTAGCTGCTAATGCAGCTTTAAATCTTCTGATTTATGTTTTAATAAGCTTTGCACACTTGGAGCCTGATACTTTTGGCCTTTCTTCTGAAGACCAGTGATGAACAGCAATGTTGAGTCATAGATTCTCAGTCAGATTGATTTCTGGTCTTCCTTGTGAGCCATTCTCACCCAATCAGATTCTTGGGTTCACACCACTCCAGTGGAGCTTTGGATGTGTGAATAGGGTTGTTGTCCTGTTGAAAGGTGAACCTCACTACCAAACACGCACCAGGCCAATTTTCCACTATGGTTGCTCTGCATTTGTTAAAGTTCCATAAAGTTCCTCTGCTGATCAAAAGCATTCACACAACATGATGCTACAGTACCATCACCATGCTTCACTGTAAGGAACGGTGTTTTCAGAGCCCATGTTAACCCACTATTTTATCAGAAATATTGGAACATTTGACTGACAGGTGTTTCTTCCAACCCCCTTAGACTGTTCATTTAAACAATTACTAACAAGGAATATCTACTCATGGGCTACTCAACCTTGAGATTGTAGAATCATGACCTTTAATGGAAGTTTGATCCATTTCTGTTAATTCAGGTTAGGCTTGAAAAGTAGTACCTAGGGTCATAAGGTTAAGACACAGTACGAAACATAACGGGATGCACTTACTGTATTTCCAGGGATTTCAGAACAGCGTAACAGATATTGCATCTTCGGGTAGGCGTGGCCTATTTGATAATCTAACCCTAACCCTAACTGTAGTTTTTGGTTGTTTATTTGTTTTTGAAAATAGCTTAACTGTAAGGTTATAAAGCATAATAGATATAAAATATAAAATCTACCTGTATGACTGTTTTGTCCTTCATTATCCATCGTAGGTACGCACTTTTTTTTTTTTTGAAAGAGGGCATTTTTCCATGACCTCCAGAAACACGCCCACTTTACGTTGTGGTAACGAAACCCCTGGAATTTAGTGAATGCTGAAACATAACAGATCAGTTTTGGGGAAAACCTCTAGTAGAAGCCCAAGGAAATTCTGGAAAAGCAATTAAACACCTTTGTTGTTGTTGTTGTTGTTGGTGGTGGTGGTGGTGTTTTTTTACAGATCTGTAAAGTGAATATTTTATTGTCAGGTATATAATATTATATCAGATACTCAGGAATGTCCAAAGACAAGTGATAGAATTAATCTAAGACAAAGTACAAACATAACAATATAACATAAAAATAATATAATATAATGGAATTCTTAATCATAATGATCATAGTGAAGAAGAAGAAGATTGAGATATACATTACATCCTAGCGAATATATGCGCCAGCATCCTTGTCCTGGAGCAGACACTAAACTCTGCAGTCTTGTGGTTTCCTTGAATTGTTCGATGCATTTTGAGATCTGGTATAATTGACTGCAAGCTTATCTAATGAAACTTTTCAAAGTGACCACAGTTATATATAAGAAAAAAAAACATAAAAACCCAGCACAGGATGAAAAACAAATATTTGCTCATGGTGACCTTTTGGGCTTGTGAAAGCAATCACACTTGAGAAGATATCGATAGCTGCATTTTATCCATACTGGGTAAAGGGCCATTCGATCTCTCAGGGGAGATGTACTTCCCACGTCATCTCCCAGGATGCATCACCGGTGGAGCTTTCATTACGAAGGCCAGCCTGTGTAAATATCAGGGTCCTCACTCAAGCGAAAAGGGGATGTTTGCTCACAGACAGCGAGTGGCGGCTGAGTGTTTGCTCGGCACCCGAGCGTCACTGGTTTATTAACTCTTAACGTTACTGATGTGTTTAAAAAAAAAACACATACAATAAAATTGATGCATGTGTCATGAAGGTATATTTTTCAGGTTTCTAGATACTAAGGTTCTTTATTTAAATAGTTTAAGACTTGATGTATATGAACAAATGGGAAGAAAAAGCATCTGTATTAAAATATGTCTGGAGAAATGTACGTATGATGATGACAGAGTTCTGCCTTTTGCTTGAAATCATTTCGTAAACACACACAGCAAGTGTTGAACACCATCAATCTTTTGCCTTCGCTGTCTGTCTTCAGACCAAACAAGCGTGACCGTTCGGTAAGAATAAACAAAGCATGACTGGTCGAGAAGCGTGCGCTGAAACAACAACTATAAAGCAAAAATAAATATATTTCAGAAATTGTGTGTAGATGAATTCAAGAATTAAGGTAGAGAAGAAAGCAATCAATGGCTGATACAAAGCTGAGCATGAGAAGAATATAAAGAGTGGTGGATGACAGCTAATTTGGCTATTTTAAATTACAAAGTGCCTCGGAAATGCACAAAAAATTGTTTTACTAATGCAGGTTGCAGTTTAGACAACTTTAAGGTACCGTACAGTCTCACAAGAGGGTCTTGAGTCTACCGTGGCTCCAGAAACATTAAGCTTCATATCAATGCCTATAGATATATATATATATATATATATATATATATATATATATATATATATATATATATATATATATGTTAGCAAAACCAATATCATGTGCTAATAGGCCAAAAAGATGAGTCAGCTGTCTCTGAAACAGCAAGTCAGAATAGACTCATTGACTTAAAATGAAGATAGTTAAAGATTTAGAAATAAATTGATTTCCCCAAACAGCTTGCGTGCCAAAAACAAAATGGCTACAGCTTGATTGATTCATTATGCAGCAAGGCAATGACTCAACCCATGCTGGCAAAGTAACCAAGCAGCTTATCAGACGGAAGCATTAGCAAATATTTGCATGCATAAAATATGATCTGTCCAATTATTAGAAACAAGACTTGACAGAGACATTTTAAAAAGCAAATAAAAGCATGTTGCAAGGAATGCCAATAATGTAGGAAGACAACGGAATGCTGGTGCAAAGGAAATGTAATCCTTGTATAGGGCAAAAGAACTGTGGAATAACATGTTTTTGATATGTCTGTATGGGATGAGTAGGTTTATGTTTGTACCTGTAGAACCTAAAGGGCGGACGCTGCTTTATTTCTCTTATTGTCTTTACACAGGCAACATTTTACATTCTGCTGGCTGTTTTGTTTTTTTTTTTCCTTCGGATGGAATAGAAGCAAAGCGAAGCACAATGAATATCAATGAGAGATATCAATCCTCCGGAGCCTCTGCGGAACATGACAGACGTCTTTCTGCCGGAGTTCGCCGGCTAAACTCTGTTCAGGGAGAACAAAACTGAGCTGAAATGCACAAAGCGGATCAGAATATTAAGTCGAAAAACAGCCCAGCCATATTCTTAGCACTTTGAAAGTTGATTCTTTTATTAAATATCCAGGTCCAAGCTGTAGTATATTAAGAAACAGATTTTAATTACATTACCGACAATGCTTTATTATAGGAATTTGTTTTTCTTCCTTTATTGGGGAAATTATGTAACGGTGAATTAAAAGACACAAGCAGCCCATTGTCATGAGTTGCTGAATATGAATTTGCTATAATGCCATTTGAACTAATCGGTGCACCAGCTGTTATACGAATGGTTCAGGTTTTTTGCTCTGCGGTAAATGGTTTCATCTCACAGAAGTTGGACACGTTTCTAATTGTTAAATTTGCATCAGGATGAATGTTCTGCTGTGCTGTATTATTCATGTGCATGCACAGGTATATCTATATGAACAGATTTGTACAGCTGATAATACAGTTTTATACAGCTTATACAGTTGATATGTGCTATCAATTCAGCAAAATGGGTGTTATTTATATATATATATATATATATATATATATATATATATATATATATATATATATATTATTTTTTTTTATATTATTTTTTTTTCTCAAATGCAATACAATGTGATGATGGTTAATTAATTAGGGCACTGAGCAAGAATTCAGTGAACAATTTGCTGCAAAAGAATAAACATTCATTGTAATATAAAAACCTGCCCAAATAATTGCCATTGAGTGATTAAGGGGTTGAAATAATACAGATTTATGATGATGATGATGATATGACAGTAAAATAGCCAGAACTGCCATAACACCCCATTCAACTCAGCAATAAATGTCTAATCTTGGGAAATAAACCATTAAACACAGCTCCAAAGTATTATAAACTTTGGGATATACAAGGGAAAATATGGAATTCTATGATTTAGAATGGGATAAATAGTGAAAGCAGTAGAAGATCCGGGTGGTCCAGAGGCAGGACCCTGCGCACTCGTTGCCTGATTCCCGGGCAGCTAACTCTCAGTGCCGGTCCCAAACCTCAATAAAACTGGAGGGTTGCGTCATGGAGGTCATATGACATAAAACCTGTGCCAAATCTAATATGTGGACCACGTGATCTGATGCGGTGGTGCTAAACAGGGAGCAGCTGAAAGAACACAACAGCAGCAAATAGTGAAAGTAAAAAGTACTTTGGAGCTTGAGAATAGAAATTCATTGAGGGAAATTTCTGTATGTGGTGTACTTTCCATAATAACTGCTTAGTGCCCCAAGTGTATGTATTGTAATACAAACAATTACGCAGTAACCATTGTAGAAGCAATCATGAAGCAATGTAGAAGCTTCTCATATTAGCATACTAATATTTGTAAGTAAAAGGATTTCTTGTCTATGCTTCTGCAGAATCAGTTTGCCTGTCAGGATGGCAGTTTTGGTATGGAGGCCATGATGGCCACTATACCCCGAGTTGTAGCTGTTTCCTCTGTATCACCATCATGCTCCTCTCAAGAGACTCAGCAGGGTGCTGCAGGAGTCACAGATGACCTACGTTGTAATGGAACCCTGAGAAAACAAGCATCTCCCCGGGTCAGGACCGGAGAGGAAAGCAGTGCACAGCGCTATAGCACCGAGCCCACACTGCTAATGGGTGAAAGAGCAGCCAGAACAGAAAAAGACCAGGATGGATACATGACTACTAAGAAGGAGAAGAAACCCACAGGTACTGTACAACACTACGACCCTGTAGAACTTTCTGTATGACTTCTTAGAAATCTGCTATGGCAAGACCATGCCAGGGCTACAGTACAGGGTATGCGAGAAGGAACTTGAGATTGAATTGTTCCTACACTTCCTACACTCCATATAACCTTGATATATATTTACTGTACATAAATCAGAGCTCTTTTACTCTGCACACCCCTTTTCTGCACATAGCACTTTTCCTGTTACCCATGAGGCATACTACACCAACAGTAACTTAAACTAAAAAGGTTAAAAATGACAAATAATTTATTACTATTACTATTTCACTCTTCTTATCAAATTAATCAACCAGAAGAAACATTAACTTCATAATTTATATTTTTCAGAATTATTCATGTCAGTCTTGTCTATGGGATGTTAAGAAATCCACTTACATTTTGTACATTAATATAATATCCATAAAGAAATCAAATAATATTCTTCATTGACTACAATGCATGACCAATGCAATGTGTTATCTTTGCTGTTTTCCTTAGGTATTAATGTCAAGTGTCTTTCGTTTTTTCCATTCAAGTTAAATTTGGAAACCAGAACAGAGTTCCCATAGTTCAATAATGCATGGCTTACGACTGGGACCGATGTCATAAAGATCAGATACGAAGCCCACAGCATAAACATTAGGCAGTGTGTGGGAGGGGAATCTGTAAGAGATCTGTGTGATATCACTAACTTTTGGAAACTTTTTTTTTTTTTTACTGGAATCCTCTCGTGTCTTTTGTTGTTTCTTATATATTCTTTTTTCCTTCTGCTAGATTATCTCAACCCAGTGGAAGAGAACCCATTTGTTACCCGACGCCGAAACGGAGAAGTTCATAATCTAGACCAGAGCCACCATTCAAGCACCAATGGCCAACCCAAGATGGAAGATGAATATGTCAATGATCCCTTGTATCTCAATACTTTTCACAATTCTGGAGAGAAGAATCAGGAGACCTTGCGAAAGAATGGCATCCCTGTGGCCCATGGAACGCTGGTATTGGGCAACCCTGGTGCTGCCAGTGGCCAAAATGTTGCTCAAAAAGGTCACCCATCACACAGTGCTCCCTCAGGGCATGGCCACATCCCGGCACAGCCCATTTACTCCACTCAGTCTGGTATACCCACCCTTTCAAGCCACACCCTTCATCCTTCGCTTTCAGGCCATAGCCTCCATGCGTCCCACACTCTCCACCCAGCTCACTCTGGCACTGTTGTAGCAGACAAAAAACCTAAAAAGACCTTTGACAACCCTGAATACTGGCAGCACAGTCTTCCACCCAAGGCATCACTACATGGGCCAGAGGTTTTGCAGGACTGCAGCACACGCTTCTTTTATAGGCAGAACGGCCGCATCCGGCCCGCGGTAGCCGAGAACCAGGAGTACCTAACAGAGTATGCCCTGAAAACAGGCACGGTGCTCCCACCGCCACCCTACCGGCAGAGGAACACAGTAGTGTAGGACAATGGAGGCAAAAGAATGAAAGAGATTAGAAGGAGAGGGAGAACAGGAAGAAGGGGGCATTCATAGTTTCTTTTAACACTGGACTTCACAACAGTACCAGTTCTCCTCCCTTCCCCTCCTCATCTCTCCTGTACCCTACTCCAGACTGTATTTGATGCTTAATTAGCACCCATCTGGTGTTTCTCTCACCGAGACAGATGAAAGACAACCATGTCAGTCAACCTTTCTCCTTGTCTTACCCCTCCATTTCCCACCATCACAAATAATTACCATCTTTGGCATTTGGACTTTGGATTCACTTGGCAAGAGAAATCTCTTTCCACTGCAATGCCAGATTCTCTATTTGCATTATACTGGAATTGGTTTGAAGACATTCTCAAATCTGGTTGACAAGTAAACATTTACTAAACGCTCTTGGACAACCAATTTACTGCCACACTGTGGACATTTTGAAAGAAGTCAGGACAAAAAGAGTACTAAGCACCAAGTCTGTCTTGATGGGCCCTTTTTCTGTTACTACCCTAGTCATTTGTTAAATATTAGAATGCTATTCCATGCAAACATTTTCTTTGTTACAGCTACATTTTCATCTCTTAAAAAGTCCTAAGAGAGTAGTATGGGACTCATCGTCATCACACCATTTAGTCTCTATGGTCACTGCCTTTCTTTTGAAATAAATGCTAATAGCATTACATTACCCCAAAGGTCCAATAGCCTAAATTTGGGACCATAAAGTGCCAGGACAAACGCCATGTGTCCAAACACATGCACACACCAAACGTAAAAAAGAATTTGTTTTGTCATGCCATTCTCTATGGGCGATACAGAGAGGAACTTATGTAAAGTCTACTGTAAAGTCTATTGTTCATAAAAGAGGATGCGTTCAATAGTCTGCAGCAGTATTTTTCTTTTTGTTCCATTCAGCCAGCATTGATTTTTTTTCACCCAGCAACAGTTGACAGTCACACATGAAACCACCAGCTGTGATAATGGACTGCACACACAGAGGTAATAAAACGACTATACAGACTGCACAAACTGGATCTATCTTAAATGCCTGATAATAATGACCAAGGCATATTACAAATCAAGAACGGATGATACAGACCTCTTGGTCAATACTGACCTTTTCTGAATGACTTGAATGCTACAGTCTGAGGATCTGAGGAGCGATATAAAATTGTGATAGTCCATCAAACGAGGGTCAGTAAGAGACACGCTGGGACTCGCTTTTTATTGCAACCGCTTGAGCTGGCACAATTAATCCTGATGCAGAGGAGCATGATGAAGAACAAGTGCCAGGAAAGTTCATGCCAAGAGGAAACAAACAATTAACATTCAGCATTCGAGGCAGAGACTACTGGTCTTTTTATGGGTCTTCTCCCTTTGGACTATGTTCAACTGGAAATATGAAAAACGTTGTAAAGTTGTACATCCTGCAACTTCATAGGTTTGTATAATAAGATATATGTTTCTCGTAATGTTGGACAACAAATCGAGAAATGTCACACTGAAAAAGAGAGAGAGCGAGAGAGCGAGAAATATGTCGATCATGTCAAGTGTCCAAGGCCAGGATAGTGTGTAGTTTTGAACACTGCCAGGCGTTATGTTTTGCTGCTAATGGAGGGACTTCACTTGTCTCTTATGTAGGTTTAAAAGCACTTATTGGTCTGGCACTGTCAATTAACATCCCCCTTTCCAACCATTAAGACTGAGAAATATTTGAATCATTCATGTGATTCCTCTTTTGTCATACTGGTAAAGAAAGGCCAACCTGTACTGTATGTGTGGGTTGTGCTGTGTATTGGTACAATTTATTATTTTTTTTTTATTTGAAATATTATATAAAGGGTTATAATCTGGTACTGATGATTTGTACACAAGGACTAACTAGTTCTATACAGAATTTTTCTTCACTGGGATTTAATTCGCATCTCTCTTAAGACCACCGTATCGTAATACACTGATGAGATACTTTGAAGGGTTTTTGTTGTTGTTTGTTAGTTAGTTTTTCTGTATATTTAGTGTGTGCCCTCATTTCTGGTTTGTTCTTCTACTGAAATTGAAATTGGCACTAATCGCATACTGTACCAGATGTTTTTCATTTCTTTTCTTTTTTTTTTTTTATCTTTCTTTTTTTTTAATTTTTTTTACATGAAGTGCGGTTTGCTTTAAATAACAAAATAACTTTTCAAGGGATCTCCAGCTGAAAACAATGAAAAGTAACACCAGATTGCTTCACAACGTTTCCCAAAGGTATACGGACTAGATAAGATTAAAATATTGTTAAATTATTCTACGACGTTCCTATTAACATCTGAAAGAGATACAAGATTGATTTGATTCCCCCCCTTTTTTTTGTAGCATTTAGCAATAGCTTAATGTATTGGATTAAGTAATTAATTAAGATAAATACTTATCTTATACTAATCACAATGGACTTCTTAGTTGGATAAAAATAATACTTCTGCACATGTGCTCACATTAACGCTAAAGTTATAGTAAGATTTTAATTCCAACGGGATTCGAGCATCTATTATGCATTAACTGTATACAAGAATATGCTCTCCTGTGGTGAACGTTTCCTTAGTCATTAATAATATTTAAAGTAAACGGATGATGTAATAATGACTTCTTTTTCCACGTCACGTTTCACAAAGCATAAAAAAAAAGGTTTCTTATTCTACCTTGGATCACATGGAAAGCAGCTATGGAGAATCCTGTGAATAGATGTAGCAGAAACACTGGAACAGAGCTTTCCTTTAATGAACAAGCAGCTAATAAACATTCATTAATATCTAGACCAAAACACTGAAGGAGAAACAAACATCTGTGAGAACCTTGAAGGTTGTGTGGTGGTCTGTATAAACCAATCACATGGTCAGTTTGTTAACACGTTCTCATAAGTTTCTCATAACTCTACACTATACTTACAATTAAAAGTTCTAGTAAAAGACAAAACATCTGCATATATTCTTACAGAAGTGCAAACAGCAAACATAACAGTCAAATTCTTTCTTTACGTATAACTAACTAAGGAGGTTGTGGTCAGAGCACAGGGTCAGCCATGATACAGCACCACTGGAGCAGTGAGGGTTAAGGGCCTTGATCAAGGGCCCAACAGTGGCAGCTTGGCAGTGCTGGGGCTCGAACCCTGATCATCTGATCAACAACCCGAATGCTAATAACAACTCATGCTAATAATGTCTTTCATTGTGAAATTTATTCAGTTCCTTTATATTTTTTTTCTTTTTTTTTCTTTTTTATTATTATTTATTTTATTTTTTTTGCGCTCTTTTCCATTTGAATTGATGTAATCGAAATATAGGGTTCTTCTTTTAAACTCTTACCGGTGAGGACACCACATGTAATCGGTTTCTGAGAGCTGTACTCCTGTTTGATCCACATGAACGGATGAAGGATTGAACCGAATGCGTGTTGTGATGTCACACGACGTCACGATTGGGCATGAATCTGCGGAAAATCCGTGGTATTTGCAGAATATTGCAGTTTGCTAGATACTGGCCATTTTTCCAGTTATTTTCCCTTTAAATTACAGTCAAGTTTAAAAGCCTACATTTTAATAATAATAATAATAATAATAATAATAATAATAATAATAATAATAATAATAATAATAACATTATCATTATTTGTTACTTAACATAAAGGTGTCAGTGTATTTTACTGACACATAACAGTTTTTTTCTCACGCCTCCACACATATAATAAACATAAATCTAAATAAAGATAAACATCTAGATATCAATAACTTTATTTCTTTCTCATACGAATGTGCAGGCAAACCTTTAGAAATGTGACCTTTCTGTAAATATTCTTTTTTGTTTTTTTTTTCTTTTCTTTTTTCCAGAGAATGTGATCATGTGAAACTGGTATTGAAATGTCGGTGAAGGTTTCTTCTTTTTTTTATTTCTTTTTATTAATTTAATGCTTGAAGTTTATTTTTTCCTGCGATTCCTGCAAACCTTTTACTTGCCCTCGAAATACGTTTATGTAGATTGTAAAAAAAAAAATAAAATAAAAAAAAAAATTAAGAAACATAAACAAAGCAAAACTACATAATCAGATGATATACAGTTGGGCAATATATATATATAAAATCTAAGGCCATGTGATTTCAAGATATATTTTTAGCACAACATCGTTAAGCAATTAATTGCAAGAACTAATTTATATCTATCAGTGCTATTGACACTTTAATGAGGGATTGGCATGAAGTACAGGGTTTGTCTTTAGATGGTGGCTTTATCTTCTATATCACCGTCTCTTTCGTATTAACACTCGTTTATTTCTCTCGTGTCTTTATGCGACCAGAAAGTGAAGAGAGAGAGGGACAAAAGACGAAGCACAGTTTACACATTACACACCCTCCGTTTTATATTCAACCAGTTAAAGGAAGGTAAAATCTTCCTCAGCTTTAAAAAAAAAATAAAAAAAAATCAATAACAAAAAATAAACAAATAAATAAATGAACAAATAAATAAACAAACACTTTACAACGGTCGTTCCTCAAGATTTTACTACAGTTAACTGAGAAAATGTGAATAGTATTTTTATAGCTTGTTGAACTGGCCAGGTCAATTTGTAAATAGATGGTACTCATTCTCTTTAGACTGTTCAGATTGCTTTTTTCTTTTCTTTTCTTTGTTTTTTTTTTTTAAACAGCATTAAACACACTAGATCTTTGTTTAACTACATCGTTATGTGTGTGTTTGAGAGAGAGAGAGATCGGTTACTCCTGTATATATCTGTAATTTGAGCAGCACTTATTTTGTTCATAGAGTTTGTGGGGATTTTTTTTAATTTTTATTTTATTAATTTAAGCACCCGACGTGATCCTTGTGATTGTATTTATCCCAGCTTGGTGGACCTCGTGTTCCTTAATCTCTTCCCTTGCCCTAAGTGGTAGGAGTTGATTCCTTCGTTTTCCTTCTTTCTGTCAAATATAACCTCACTTGCATTTTAATTTTGATCTTTTGTACAGAATATTGCTGTAGAGGGAGTCTGCAGCTCTCCTGCAATACAGATTCTATCCCATTGGTGTGACATTTTCCCCTCTTGCCTCAGTGCAAAGCGTTTGGTTTTTATTCAGTAATAAATAATATTGACGGAAATATGAAATTTCCTTCCAGGCCATACAGTACCGATTAAACTTCTCGGTTCGGATTGAGCCGAAACGTAGGACACGGAATCACCCGTATGGTCCGAGCGATGCTGAGAAGTTTGACCTGTATGACTTTAAGACTCCCGTCCTGGAGCGTTTCATCTGAGACGCAGCTCCGATGTGGCTCCCGTTAATTGCCCTCCTAATGGTGTTTCTCCGTGAGATTAATGTGTCGTTATGTATTATTCACTTTGACAAATTGAATAATTGATCGGACGGCTCATTTCGCCTCCCCGAGCTTTGACTGATGGCTTGTCAGAGCAAATTCTCGTCTTTTTTTTTCTTTCTTTCTCTTTGAGACGAGAGGCACCACAGAGAGCAGTGCAGTAGGAGGTTGGGTTCCTGCTGATTCGATGCTCTTCGCCCATTTCCCCTTTTCCTCCCCAAAAAAGTTTTGTTACATGAATCTGTCAAAAGTATATTTTTAATTTAATATAAATAAAATAAATGCCATTACAGTACCTAAAATATGATGTTTGTGTGTTCATTCATCATTCATTCATTCATCTTCTACCGCTTATCCGAACTACCTCGGGTCACGGGGAGCCTGTGCTCAGGCATCATTGGGCATCAAGGCAGGATACACCCTGGACGGAGTGCCAACCCATCGCAGGGCACACACACACACACACACACAATCACACACTAGGGACAATTTTTTCAGAGATGCCAATCAACCTACCATGCATGTCTTTGGACCGGGGAAGGAAACCGGAGTACCAGGAGGAAACCCCTGAGGCACGGGGAGAACATGCAAACTCCACACACACAAGGCGGAGGCGGTAATCGAACCCCCAACCCTGGAGGTGTTAGGCGAACATGCTAACCACTAAGCCACCGTGACCCCCATGTTTGTGTGTTTATTAATGTAATTAACATTGAACCAGGACCTGACATTAAACACCACTTTGTCTCCATTTTTTCTAATTCAGAAACTTTAACCTTTTCAATCAATAAACACTAATTAACTTTCACTAATAACCTTTTTTAAGTCTGTAATTTATAGGTTGAATATATTTTTTATAACGGTGCTTAAAAGAAACAAAAGAGATGGAGACACGTGTTCAACAGTTTAAACCCTAAAGCCCAAATCTAATCAGTTCACAATACTCCATTATTTCAGTCTGTTTTTGTCTTTCAAATCTTTTATCACAATGAATTGCAAACCATCCAAGCGAAATGTGCCAATGAAAGAGATTAGAGAAGAGATTAAAAAAAAGAAATAATGGCGAGAACAAAAAAAAGTTATCAGACAAAATAGGGAAAAATATTAAATGCAAATGTTGCATGTAAATTTAAAGCTTAAATAAAATTTCCAAACATAAATCTAAGTGTAAGTGTAATTCTTATATGTAGTAGTTAAATAAATCGAGCCCAGTAGCTGATTTTAAAAACAGTCTATGGGCATCTCAAGATCTCAAATTACTCTCACTCACTCGCTCATCTTCTAACGCTTATCCGAACTACCTCGGGTCACGGGGAGCCTGTGCCTATCTCAGGCGTCATCGGGCATCAAGGCAGGATACACCCTGAACGGAGTGCCAACCCATCGCAGGGCACACACACACTCTCATTCACTCACACAATCACACACTACGGACAATTTTCCAGAGATGCCAATCAACCTACCATGCATGTCTTTGGACCTGGGGTTTCCTCCGGGTACTCCGATTTTAAAAACAGTCTATGGGCATCTCAAGATCTCAAATTACTCTCACTCACTCGCTCATCTTCTAACGCTTATCCGAACTACCTCGGGTCACGGGGAGCCTGTGCCTATCTCAGGCGTCATCGGGCATCAAGGCAGGATACACCCTGAACGGAGTGCCAACCCATCGCAGGGCACACACACACTCTCATTCACTCACACAATCACACACTACGGACAATTTTCCAGAGATGCCAATCAACCTACCATGCATGTCTTTGGACCTGGGGTTTCCTCCGGGTACTCCGGTTTCCTCCCCCGGTCCAAAGACATGCATGGTAGGTTGATTGGCATCTCTGGAAAATTGTCCGTAATGTGTGAGTGTGTGAGTGAATGAGAGTGTGTGTGTGTGCCCTGTGATGGGTTGGCACTCCGTCCAGGGTGTATCCTGCCTTGATGCCCGATGACGCCTGAGGCACAGGCTCCCAGTGACCCAAGAAGCTCGGATAAGCGGTAGAAGATGAATGAATGAATGAATAAATAATTCCAAAAGGTTTTCCCTCATAAAATATATGCTGTAACATTATGAGACCATTTCCGATTATCCTGGCAGACATTTACTGTACAAGCTGAGCAGACAGTTCCAAGAGTGTGATGTTGAAATAAACCATAACTTATCCCTGCATAACTCATCCCACAAAATATTAATGGTTCTGAACTTTTGCAAGACTGTTGTATCTCATCAAAGTTGGAATGATTTTGGAGTTCTTGCACACAAACTGTTGGTCCTGAATTGTAAAGTGCATAAATGTAAATGTGCTTTACACGTTTTTGTCCTTTCTTCTCATTAAACAAAGTATTTCTGTAATAAGAGAGGAGGAGTGCGGTGGGGTTTATCATCAGATCATGTAACTGTAGAAGAATAAGCTCATTGAGGAGGCACTTCTGTGAGAAAATGGATGTTGAGTGCTCAATAGTTAGCAGCTTAGCCTTGTAAAGCACTATTATTGCTCGACATTATATAAGTATTCACACCCCCCTCCCACCCCTGAAATTTTCCATTTTTTTCTGAGACTGAAATGAACTTTATTCCTATAATCCCTCTTTACCTGGAAACTGATCTTCATTCATTCATTTTCTACCGCTTATCCGAACTACCTCGGGTCACGGGGAGCCTGTGTCTATCTCAGGCGTCATCGGGCATCAAGGCAGGATACACCCTGGACGGAGTGCCAACCCATCACAGGGCACACACACACACTCTCATTCACACACTACAGACAATTTTCCAGAGATGCCAATCAACCTACCATGCATGTCTTTGGACCGAGGGAGGAAACCAGAGTACCCGGGGGAAACCCCCGAGGCACGGGGAGAACATGCAAACTCCACACACAAGGTGGAGGCGGGAATCGAACCCCCAAACCTGGAGGTGTTTCTTTTAATTGATTCATCTACAACTTTAAACGATTCACATTGTCTTAAAGCAGCTTTACAGAAATATAGAAAATATAAAAAACATATATATATAATAATAATTATAAGAAAAATAAGAAGAAGAAAGCACGTTCGCCTCACACCTCCAGGGTTGGGGGTTCGATTCCCGCCTCCGCCTTGTGTGTGTGGAGTTTGCATGTTCTCCCCGTGACTCGGGGGTTTCCTCCGGGTACTCCGGTTTCCTCCCACGGTCCAAAGACATGCATGGTAGGTTGATTGGCATCTCTGGAAAATTGTCCGTAGTGTGTGATTGTGTGAGTGAATGAGAGTGTGTGTGTGTGCCCTGTGATGGGTTGGCACTCCGTCCAGGGTGTATCCTGCCTTGATGCCCAATGACGCCTGAGATAGGCACAGGCTCCCCGTGACCCGAGGTAGTTCAGATAAGCAGTAGAAAATGAGATGAGAAGAAGAAGAATAGAAATAAATGAATACATACATTTAAAGTTTAGGCAAGGCAAGTTTATTTGCATAGCACATTTCATACACAGAGGTCATTCAAAGTGCCTTACATAGAAATTAGAAAACAGTTTATAAGAGAGAAAAAAAAATATGTAAAAATAAGAGACACACGATAAAAATCATAATAAAAACAAAGAACAATTAAAGAAAATAAATGTGATTTTAATAAAAAACAGTTTAAAATAAAACAAAAAATTAATTCATAAATTAATAAATTTAAATTAATTTAAAAATATACATTTAAAATGTAAAATACTATATAACTAACATCTATCCACAATGATCAGGCCAGAGGCAATTGTGGTGAGGATAAAAACTCCCTGAGATGATACGAGGAAGAAACCTTGAGAGGAACCAGACTCAGAAGTGAACCTCACCCTCATTTAGTGACACTGGACAGGAAATAATGTTAATGTAAATAATGTCAATGTAAATAATGTTAATGTAAATAATGTTAATGTAAATAATGTCAGTGTAAATAATGTCCTTTCTACAACAGTTTATAATTGTACAACCAAGAGCTCCTGAGGAACTAATGGGTCAGCAAAAAACGCTGAGGTTCACTATGGACCCAACACTAATTCCTTTCTGCCAAAGTCTTTAAATCTCCTGCAGAGTGACCACCGGGTGACGAGACTCCAACCAGGGGTAGAACATCAGGATTGATGAAGTAGCTCCGTAAGAAGAGGCAATCAGACTAGGAACTTGGAACACTGGGAGCTCGGGAGTGGCATATACTGTATAGCTCGACAGAGAGAGAGAGAGAGAGAGAGAGAGAGAGAGAGAGAGAGAGAGAGAGAGAGAGAAATTGTTAGGTACGATTGTAATCATGTCATGGACTATGTACATTATGTGCAAAGTGCAAACAGTTACTCCATCAAGACCAGCTATGACATCATCACATCAGGCTAGAGGTGACACAGACATGAGGACTTCCTGGGATATAAAGCGTCCCACCACTCCACAGTCTGCAAACCAGAGTGAACATGTAAGGGTGGTACGATGACAACATCCAGACATCCCAGTTTACCAAACACTCAATGCCCATGAACCCTCCAGATCTGCTCCTTTACCTAGAAAAGCTATTCAAAATGATCAAGGGCCCCGCAGAGGCAAATTGTTGGTACTAAGATTTGAACTCACAACCAATTGATCAGCAATCAAATGCCTGTTTTACATGAATCAAGACATTATTACTAAACTAAAAGGTTTGGCTATAGTATTTTAACTGATACTCTGGCTATTATTATTGTTTAGAATAATGCTTTGTAAGCAGGTAACACCAATGATAGTTCCTAAACAAGCAATATTTGTTAAAACCCTTTGAATTAAAGCTGCATTTCTACACAGGCACATTGCTTCATTTCTAATCTATTGTGGTGTAAAGAGGCAAAAATTGTGTCCTTTACAGTATATTAATGTAAATACTTATGGACCTGACTGTATGGACTCCTCACCATCTAGGGCTGCACTCTGGACACCAACTTTCTAAATATATTGTCATTGCATCTGTAATGATACACACGCTACGGAACAGGGTAAGCAAAACAAAGTGATGTTTATTGAAGTCCCTGAACATATATATCGTAACTGAACTGTATGAAGCACCACAAAGTTGCAGCACGGACAAACGCACACGCCGGGATAACACAGGAATATGAGACACAGAATCCTTAACCGGTGGTAGTACAGTAGATGCAGGAGCGAATCCTGTCGCTCCGAAAACAAGGGAGAAGGAAGGAGAGCTGATTGCTAAGAAACAAACGGGAGTCTGGTGATTGAATGACTGCTGGGAAAAATTAGTGCATACGAGACCAGACAAAGGTCACGTTCACACTGCAGGTAAAAGTGGCCCAAATCTGATTTTTTTTGGGGTCAAGTGACCAGGTCAGACTTCTTCAGGAGTAGTGTGAACACTCAAATCTAGCCCAGATCTGATTCTTTCAAATCAGATCTGGGCCACTTCCATATGTGGTCCTGAATCAGAACCCAAATCTGATCTTTTCCAATATGGCCGCAGTGTGAACAACCGAGGCGGATTTGATGCGACTTTTACGTCAATCTACATCGACATTCGTCACAATTATGCGCCTTATGAAACCTTTTTTTTTTTGTTTTGCGCCGGCGAAACCTTTTTTTTTTTTTTTTTTTTTTTTTACGCCGGCGAAAACGTGACACAAACGTGACTGGTAACGTGTGTGTTAAGAGTTTTATATAAAGTGGTTACGTGAACCAGCTCATAATGTTTGCATTGAATACATCACATTATAACATTACATGATATGTTTGCTTGCACCAGATGATACAATACTTCCTCCATAACCTCGCCAACTTTAGCGTAACGGCGTGCTGCGTGCGACGTCATTGTTATTGTTCGTTTGCGCATGCGGGTCAGTTCGAAACAGCAAACAGTTCACACTTGTATCTGATATAGGCCACATTTTAAAAGGTAATGTGAACAGCCAAACAAAAAAAATCAGATCTGAGCAAAATATCCGAATTGAGCATTAAGACTTGCAGTGTGAACACGGCCTATGTAGTCCTGAATCAGACCCAAATCTGATTTTTTTCCAACGTGGCCACAGTGTGAACAACAGAGGCGGATTTGATGCGACTTTTACGTCAATCTACATCGACATTCGTCACAATTACAGTATGCACCGGCGAGTTCGCACACAAACGTGACTACGCCTGCAGAACGGATCAAATAATCAAAAGTTGCCCTCGACATCCGAAAATGTTCAAAACACTGCGTCTCTGTGCTGCCGTTACACAAACATTTAGAAAGAAAAGCGAAAATGCTTACTTCCTCCATAACCTTGCCAACTTTAGCGCAACGGTGTGCTGCGTGTGACGTCGTTGTTATTGTTCGTTTGCGCATGCGGGTCAGTTGGAAACGGCAAACAGTTCACACTGGTATCTGATATAGGCCACATTTTAAAAGGTAATGTGAACAGCCAAACAAAAAAAAAACTCAGATCTGAGCAAAATATCCGAATTGAGCATTAAGACTTGCAGTGTGAACGTGGCTAAAGACTGAGCGTCGCTTATATAGGGTGTGCATATAATTGGTGAATGTGGAACAGTTGGTGCTGATTAGTACGCAGGGGAATGTGAATGCTGGTGAGTGAAAGAAGGACCTGGTGACTCCGTGACAGCATCAATAGTGTCATCATATTACTTTATTCACATTTGGGACACAGCCCTTAATTCTCTTTAGATGTGTATTGACTTGACATTTGCAGCTCTAAGATTAATCCATGTGGAGCAGCACAGAGCAGCTCATGGTTTTTTGTTGTTTGTTTTTTTATAATAGCTTAATAAATTAAATTAAATTTGTATACTGTTTTACAGACTATAAGAAATATAGACTTACTGTATATAGACTTAACATTTAAATTTAACTGTGTGTGTATTTATCTCTAATGAGCAAGTCTGAGGTGACTGAGGTGACTGTGGTGAGGAAAAACTCGCTTAGATGGAAGAGGAAGAAACCTTGAGAGGAACCAGACTCAAAAGTGAACCTCATCCTCATTTGGGTGACACTGGAGGTGTGATTATAAACTGTTATAAACACCAGAGAGTGTTATTATAAATAAAGTCCTTTCTACAGTCAGATACGGTCTGATAATTGTGTATTGATGAGGAGGTCGTTGTCCTCAGAGACCTCATGGAGTTAGCATCTTCTCTTTGAGTCTTAAATCCTTAAGGAGGACGTAATTTCTGAATTGTGACATCTAAAGTTCACACTATTTCAAGATAATTAACATCAAAATAAAAAAAATAAAAAAAATCCAGTCAGTACTTTGGCTTCTCTCAAAACCGATTCTAATCCAGTCAGAAATCTACTTCTGACATAATGAGAAACAGGTTGAGCAGAATAGCGAACGTCTACCGGACTCCATCTCCTGCGCTGTACTTTATCACTGCACTGTCTCATAAATTACATTCGTCAGAAGAGAAAAACGTACCCGGAGCATCCGATAATAAAGCGCCATTATTCTTGACACCGAGCAAGCGCATGATAGATGTTGCTCTTTTGCCAGAGATGAATTTTTTACAGCATTATCTTTGAAAATCCAATATCATAAGCAGGTGAGATCTACATTTTGATGTCTTTCTTATGCTTTCAAGAAAAAAAAAAACATTTTTCCTTATGCCCATAATCGAGTGTGAAGGGTTCTATCCATCATGGCATGACCACAATGGTTTTTTTTCTGACATTAGGTATGGATTTTTACTTGACATGAGGGATGACAGTAATGATTTGAATGTAAATGATATTAAATGCCTTCGGCTGTAATCTTCCGAAGTTTTGTTTGAATAGCAAAATTCCTTTTTTGTATTCCGTTTCCTATTTTAGGATTTGCTGAATTCAAAAGTTTTATACGTATTAAATCGAAGTCATGAAATAGACCGTGTGATGCAGGAAACAAACCAGGCAGCATTCACAAAATAGAGCATTAGAGAAACCATTCAAAACGATAAATTAGCACATTATTCTACTTAAGCTGAAGAAGTAGACGATCAGCTAAGACATTAGGGATAAGGGGACAGATGCGCTGGGAACAAGGCAGTTTATTGTAATTTAGTGTCAAAATAGGATGTATATATATTCAATAGAATATTATCAATTGTATTAAAAGAAAAACAGCCATTTTATTGAAATGTGGCTCAGCTTCACAATATTTCATAAAACCAAAGAAAATCGGATGAACTAGTATTTTTTAGAATTATGCCCATTAGGATCCCTATGAGTGTTAAATAATTTGCTAAAATTCTGTATAGGTTTCAAAGAATCGTGACAAAGACGCCTGAAAAAAATGTGATGAAATGTCCTTACATTTCAATACATACAAAAATCTGAATAAATGCCTTTAAGGTTAGGGTTATGTCCAAAAAGAATGGTCAGGTGCCCTCTAGGATATGCTTTCGATAGAAAGAAAGGGATCAAGAGCTCTAACGGTAGTATTTCAGACAGAAAGAAAACTGTGAAAAAAATGACACAGTCTTACGATCCCTATGAGTATATCCCAATAAAAATGTAATGAAATGCCTCTTAGGTTTCCCTTACTAGCAAATACACATGATGAAATATGGCCTAATGGAAAATCTGTTTATATGTGGAAGTCATATGACAAGGTGCCCTCTAGGAAGGATACCATTTCAGTGGAAATAAAAGGGCTGTATCACGTGTGTGTGTGTGTGTGTGAGAGAGAGAGAGAGAGAGAGAGAGAGAGAGAGAGAGAGAGAGAGAGAGAGAGAGAGAGAGAGAGAGAGAGAAAATGTAATGAAATGCCTTTTAGGATCCATAGTGTGTGATCAAATGCCCTTTAGATGTTTCCCTTTAGGATGATTCTCTAGTGGAGACAAAAGGATGCCCCAAAGGATCCTGTGCCCTATGAGGTTTCCAGTACTAGCAAAATGCCCCTCAGGTTTCCAGTACTAGCAAATACTAATGATGAAATATGGCCTAATGGAAAATGTGTGGATATGTGGAAGTCGTATGACAAGTTGCCCTCTAGGAAAGATACCATTTCAGAGATAATGAAATGGCTGTATCACTATTTGTGTGTGTGTGTGTGTGTGTGTGTGTGTGTGTGTGTGTGTGTGTGTGTGTGTGTGTGTGTTTAGATGTGCCGTCTAGGATGATCATCTAGTGGAGAAAACAAAATGTCCAAAACATCCTATGCTTGAAAAAAAAAATGAGAAGACGTGTGCGCTAGGTGTTCAAAATGTGTTCAAAACGCGTGACCAAATGTGCCCTCCAGGCTGTTAGAATAAAACACACATGAGTTAATGCCCTCCATGTGCCCCTGTTTTCCCCAAAGGAAAGAAAAAAACTAGAGTGTGTTCACTTGGCTGGCTGTATTCTGACTGGCTATTATATCGATGTTGTTTCAGTATCTTAACCTTAACAAGGAATATGAATAGTAACTACAACAACTATGAGATAAGAATAACGGTTAAATATAATAATATAGACGAGCAGTATTATGTTCATTATTGTTGTTAATTACTCTATACTGTATTATGTCCATTAAACATTGCTATTTTTTCTGTTCCATTGCAACATCACACGTGTCTAATATTTCGCCAGATTTTCTGTTTTGCTTTCTCTATTTCTTACTTTTCTGTGTACGGGTCAATCTCCTGCACCAGAAATCTCCATGGAGTGTTGTGTTTGAGGCCGAACAGTCATTAAACCCCTCCGAGCTGAGCTGAGCCGAGATCCCGCAAGGTTTTTTCATTACCGATTACATTACGATCGTGAGACGAGGCACAAATTCTGCCACACACTCCTACTCAGTCATGGCACATCAGTATTCACAGCTAACCTATAAGTCAATCTTCTGTGTAAAGCCTTTGATATGATTTTGGATTTAATGCTTGTGACCAAATTCGACTTCCATTATACGCACGAGGGTTATGCCCACACTGCCGTGGGATCTACATTTCGATATTGAGTTTTACACAATGCTGTAACACATCTGGATAGAAATGCTGACTATGCAACTGTTATATACTTATATAAAGTCTCTGCAGGGAAGAAACTAAAATATAGTAGTATTAGTAGACCAGAACAACAGGTGGACCTGACACAGAGAAAGTGAAAGGAAACCCAAACAAAACACACAAAAAATTCAATCTTTACATAGTTCAGATGTAGTGGCAGGGAATACTGTTGCCACAAGTGAGTGTACTCCATCTGCAACAATGTTCAGGTAGGTGGTAATGTGTCAAAATAACATCCACACGAATGCCAGTATCCAAGGTTCCCCCAGCAGAACATGGCCTTAGCATTACACTGTCTCAACCGGCTTGCTTTCTGCCTAAATGGCATCCTGCTGCTGTTTCTTCCCCAGGTAAGTACTGTACCCATGTATCGGACTATGTAGCTGCAGGCTGTCTCGTATATCCGCTAACAAAAGCACCTAAAATGGGTTCATGGTCATCATAACTGGACCATAGTGTAATGAAAGAATTCCTGATGAAACCACCTGCCTATTACTTTGTAGGTCCCATTGAGCCACCAAAACAGCTCGGATCCGAGGCGTGAAATCCTCAAGATGTGCTGTGGTATCTGGCACCAAACTGTTAGCGGCAGGTCCTTTAGAGCCTTCACTGATAGGGCTTGTTTATCCTGGATATCACACGGATGCTCGATCAGACTGAGATCAGGGAAATTCGGAAGTCAACACCTTGTTCCATGTTCCTCATACATATATGGGGAAGTCGTGGCCTAATGGGGGAAGTCGTGGCCTAATGGGGGAAGTCGTGGCCTAATGGTTAGAGAGTCTGACTCTTAACCCTAAGGTTGTGGGTTCGAGTCTCGGGCCGGCCACGATTGAGGTGCACCGAACCCCCAACTGCTCCCCGGGCGCCGCAGCATAAATGGCTGCCCACTGCTCCGGGTGTGTGTTCACGGTGTGTGTATGTACTTTGAATGGGTTAAACGCAGAGAACAAATTCTGAGTATGGGTCACCGTATGTCACGTCACTTTCATATACTGTTGCCATTTTATAAACAACCAGGCCACCTTCTTTTCTTTGCTCTGAATCTCACATGCCCTTTGTAGTAGCTTTAGGTGGACAGGAGTCCACATGCTCAACTCTGACTGGTCTGCAGCTTCATACGGATGCTGTGATTCTCTGTGAGTTCTGACATCTTTCTATCAAAAGCAGTGTAAACGTTTTTTATTTCAGCAATATTTTTGTGCTGTGGGACTGGACCAGAATGGCTAACTTACTTCGATGAGTCTTGGGTGTCTGTCACCCTGTTGAAGGTTAACTAGTTTTGCTTCCTTGTCCCACTTTTGGTAGGTACGAACCACTGCATCCTGGCACACCCCACAAGGCCTGATTTGGTAAGTCATCAAAACAACACAATTTGGCTATTGTCAAAGTATCCAAGGTGCTTTATGTTTTCCTATTTTTCCTGCTCCTAACACTTCAACTTCAAGAACCACTTCACTGACTGCTTAATATTCACTGACTGCTTAATATTCCCCACCACTTCACAGTGCTATTGTAATGAGATTCTCAATGTTCTTCATTTCACCTGTGAATGTTAACGTGTTAACCTTATGGCTGATCGATGTAGAGTAGTTTATGTTGGATTTTGAATTTAATTCTGAGCGACAGGGATCATCAGAATTATCCAATTTCCATATTTGTATTTCCTTGTTTTGACCTGCAGTATCTGTAATCACATCAAAATCCCTGCAAAACTACATCACATAGAATGTCACTGTGTAAAAAAGAAGCACATGTCCTGGAAACGTTTGAAGCGTTAAAGCTGTGACTTAACATAAATTTGAAACACAGCTTAAAACCAGAAGGAAAAACAATTGGTTCTTTCCAAGCGCTAGATTTACTAAAACCCACCATCGCTGCCCAGCTGGTCCTCTTGTTCAATCCTGTCTCGTCGAGCTCATTAAAAAATATCCTCCTAATCTTCGGAATAAACACTCGATAGTGCCGACGCTTGTTTTCAGCATCTCCTGCTATGAAGCTCGGAGTGAAATCTCACCATGGGGTTGCCTTGTTTTATAGTTCCTGATAGTCTTTTATTTTAAAGGTCCAAAGTGTGGAGCGCTAGAAATGTGCAGGATGTAACTATGCAGCGGGAGAAAAATTTTCCCTTTTAATTAACTCCGCGAGGCGGCAGGGAGCAACTATTGTAGGAACTGAAAAACCGATGCAATTACCCGTCTCTATTCAGCCGACGTACAATAGTGTGATGGAGCCTCATTGTGGATTGACAATGCCATAATTGTAGCGTGTCACACCTCAGTGCAGCCAAGGCATCATACACTCTTATGTTCAAAGAAAGACCAAGCACACTGGAGCACAATCTGAACCGATGAATCAGAGAACGGGTAAGTATTAAAGAGTTTTAATCATCACTTCCTGAGGGCCTCGTGGCTGTGACAGCTCCATGAGTCTGCTCTGAAAAGAAGAAGAAAGTTTTTTTTCTTGTCTGAAAGAAAATGAAGTGTCTCTACTGATATAAATGACTACGCATAATAAAGACGCAATGCAGATCTCCAGGTCATACAAATTAACTCTGTGTGGTTGTTTGAAAAATGAATACACATTTAC
Organism: Tachysurus vachellii; assembly: GCF_030014155.1. Taxonomy (NCBI): domain Eukaryota; kingdom Metazoa; phylum Chordata; class Actinopteri; order Siluriformes; family Bagridae; genus Tachysurus; species Tachysurus vachellii. The sequence goes on from NC_083467.1 coordinate 28,287,819, forward strand.
TGTATAATTGACTAAATACAAGCCATTTGGATAACCTGTGCTCATATCCTTACTTCACTTTCATTGTGTAGAACACAGAATGAAATGACTTTGGCTTTTTTGCCTAGAAAAAGGAATATAAACTTGTATTTAACAAAACGATCCACATAATACACGCTAATTTTGGTGGGGAAATGTGACTAATATTGACAAAGCCTCGAGCACAATAAAGTCAGGAGGTTATCAGCAGTGTTGTGCTAGTTACTAAGAAATAGTAACTAGTTACAGTTACTAGTTACTTCATTCAAAAAGTAACTCAATTGCTTAGTTGATTACTTTACACCAAAAAGTACCGCGTTACTGTTAAAAGTGACTTTTTAGTTACTTTTTTAAAGAACGTTCTTTAATGTTCCCATTAATGCCCTTTTATGCGTTATGGTCTATACAAACACAACACTGTTTGTTGATCTGTCCCTGGCTAACAGTCCGGTTAATCTAGTCTAGTCGCTGTTGTTTGGCTGGAGCATCTTGACTCACTCCGAGTGTGTCCACAGACACAGGGTTAGCTTCTAGCTTTGTCGAGGCGTGTAGTTTCTACCTCCAGATTGGAGTTGCTGTTTATCGCAGTAGATTGGACCTCCAAACCAGAAAGACACAGCTTACATTTGACTAAAAGGTTTTTGTCTTTATGCTCAACTAAAGTGAAATAATGAGCATATTTCCACTTCGAGAAACTCGTCTTGCTCTCGCCTCGACTCGTTACTGTCACACATACATGAATAAACGGAAACACACCCACATTGCGGCGTCTCCGTGTTTACAGGTTGGCATCCACCGATCCTACAGTGCGTCGCTGCTGTAAACAGGTTAGTCTGTAGGCTACACTTCAGCCTAAATGAATTCATTTAAAAAAGTAACGGAAAATGCACCATATTGTAACGGTAACGGAGTTAATTTATTTAATAAGTAATGCACTAGAGTATTAGTTACTGTCAAAAGTAACTGCGTTACAGTAACGCGTTACGCCCAACACTGGTTATCAGTAAATTTTCAGACCGAACATCTTGGGAGTCCAAAACATAATGTCATTCAGTTATGCTTTATATATTACGTGATTTAAGCAGTACATTTCTTCAATTGTTTTCAGTATATCAGTTGTAGCTCCTGTCACAGTGTTAAGTTCACAGAGCTAACGTCAGGGTTGCCAGGAAATGCACATTTTTTTCTTCTTTATCTGAAACTTACCCAGTAAACAAGGTCACTCCAGTACACACGCATTTCTGACACAATATCCAGTCATTAATCCCCCCTTTCCCTATTCCCAATCTCTCAATATTTAATCATTATTATTTTAATCAATCATTATTTTGCCTCTATTATTATGTGACACACGCAGGTGACTTTACTTCCTGAAACACATCAGTTGTGACGTAGTTCCAGTGCAACAGAACTCACATCACTGTCTCTTACGGTGCTTTTGAATTGAATTCATTTGAAAAAGCATATATATCAAACATATCTGTACATTTTTAAGTACGTGCTCACTCATTCACTCACTCATTCACTCATCTTCTACCGCTTATCCGAACTACCTCGGGTCACGGGGAGCCTGTGCCTATCTCAGGCGTCATCGGGCATCAAGGCAGGATACACCCTGGACAGAGTGCCGACCCATCGCAGAGCACACACACACTCTCATTCACTCACACAATCACACACTACAGACAATTTTCCAGAGATGCCAATCAACCTACCATGCATGTCTTTGGACCGGGGGAGGAAACCGGAGTACCCGGAGGAAACCCCCGAGGCACGGGGAGAACATGCAAACTCCACACACACAAGGCGGAGGCGGGATTCGAACCCCCAACCCTGGAGGTGTGAGGTGAACGTGATAACCACTAAGCCACCGTGTCCCCACTTGCTCACTCATATCAACAGAATTTAAAACAGGAGACAGTTCTGATCTAACTTGATCTATATAGAACGGGGGCATAGAAGCCTTTATTATCGCCACATATACATTACAGCACAGTGGAATTCTTTTCTTCACATACCCCAACTGAGGAGGTTGTGGTCAGAGTGCAGGAGCAGCTATGATACAGCACCCCTGGAGCAGGGAGGGTTGAGGGCCTTGCTCAAGGGCCCAGCAGTGGCAGCTTAGCTTAACCAGTTGAGCCATCTAACATATGTTTGTTGCATATGTAATCAGATAAGGATCTGACTGACCGAACCACCACTGAACACGTTTATTTAAATCGCCAGGTTCTAGCTGTACAATCTAGACTTCCCATTTCCCGCTTACTAACTTACTACTGTATGTGTTGGTCATGTGTCCTGCCGTTCTGCTTTTTTCCCCAATGGTGCTTGAATAGAAGAGCAGACATTTTATCTGAAAATGAAACGCATACTATAATCGAATCTGCTAAATATACGCTAAATGTGTGTTCTGTACATGTTACAGAAAAGGAGGTCTAACTGCACAGACTACTTCGTTTCATTTTAGCAGCACGTTATTCCCAGAGTTTGGCAGAGTCTCGCCATTTTCTAAAGTTTTTTTTTTAATAAGATGTAGCCTGAAGTTTGAAGAAGAATAACGTTACTCATCTACTCATACACACTCACACACACTGCACACGACGAGGGACTTTGTTTAGAGATGGAGGTGGGAAGATGCAGCAGCAGCAGCAGCACACGACGGCTAATTACACTTTACAGGGAATGACGCTTTGTCTCCTTTTGTTTGTCAGCAGAACAGAGCGAGGTAATGGAAGTGAACTGGGAAAGGTGGGTCCATCTGTCATTTGTAAGCACCTGCTACATCATTTTAGCTGAAGCTCCAATCAATAACGAGCGCAAATGACAAAAAGAAGTACAGCTACACACAAAAAAAAAGAAAGAAAGAAAGAAAGAAAGAAAGAAAGAAAGAAAGAAAGAAAGAAAGAAAGAAAGAAAGAAAATACTGCAAAAAAAATGTATCAACATGCACAATGCATCCCTCCTCTTTAAGCCGTTGAAGCTGAAACCGACGTCAATTACAAGCTTGTTCAAAAAGACTCCTTACTTATTTGCAGCTATGCATCTTTTCTTCCTTTATTCTTAGTTCAAACTTGCTGTTTACGGTTACAAAGAAGGTTTGAATCAAAGACAATTAGCCCAATTAAGCCCTTGTGGCCATCACCATTCTCTGCTTGTGTTTTTAATCACAATAGGCAATCAGGAAATGGCCGTGGACTAGAACTGTACCACGCTCTGCGAGTGACTCCTGGGTTTGCCAGGTTGCCGAAGTAATTACTGTGTTGCCCACTTCAGCTGTTCAGCGTGAAGGAAACACACTCATTATTGCTGTCCTACCTGTGTGGAGGTGTCACTCGTTCATCAATGAGGTTTTATTGCAGTGTGAATCGGCCCAGATTTCATCAGCTTGCTTGTGTGCACCTGGAGAAGCTAGTCCAAATGAGCAACTTCAAAATTGTATTTCTTCTTTTTATGTTTTATGTCTTTCTTGTTTAGTGAAGCAATTAAAGATGTTGCACATAATGTTTCACTTGCAAAGTGCCTTCAAGTCATCTTTCAACTAACCACACGACTGTTGAATTGGGATTATTGGGTGGTTGGTTCTTCGATCACCTTTCTAGAGGAACTCAAATTCATCTATTAATATATATATATATATATATATATATATATATATATATATATATATATATATATATATATATATACATATCGTCGCTGTCAGGCGGAATCCTCGTATCTCCAAAACAGTTATATTTCAGGAAATTAAAAAAACGCCGTACCTTATCTGCAGTGCACAGGGTTTAGTCCGCGTTGCAGTGGATTGTCTTGCGCTAAATTCCTGTCCTCAGACGAGCACCAGAACTAGCGGGGGTCAAGATTTTTTTTTCTTTGAGCCCAGTGTTTTGAAGACATTTACCTCAGAAGACGTGTTGATTCGTTGCGACTCTTCTTGAGGAGAAATATGCCGTGAAGCTCTCCCGCGGAGTGAGGAAGAGGTGGACAGTTGAAGTGTCCAATGGACTTATGAGATTTACGCTCAAGCTATTTTCAAGACTTTAGATTGGTTAATAACTTGTAAAAATAACAGACCCACGTGGGGACTGACCAATAGCATCGATATGTGAAAAAATATGAAATTGACCAAATTTGGACATACGAGGTTTCCGCCCGACAGCGACGATATATATATATATAATATTCATTCATCTATTTGATGTATATTTATCATTTTATCCATAAAGTCTTACAAATGAACTAAACAGATGGAAAGAATAAGCATCAGCTTGGTGTGGTGGTGTGGGGATTTGAACTCACAACCTTTGACCTTTGGCATGTGATCTTCAAAGCTTTCCTTCAGAGACCAAGAACCCATTATTTTTGGAGTTTTCATCACTTGGAGGTTGCTCAGAGCTTGGAGCTGCTGCTGCTAAGGATAAATCACATGGACAGTATGGAGATGGATGAGATACCACTTGTATCCACTTGTACCGGTTGTACAGAGGCGGGGACGGATTAAGGAAAGGGCGGGGATGACACGTGTGAACACAACAAAAACAAAAGCACACGGTATAAGACAAACAAAGCCAGCCAGAATGTCCCCCTAGTGTCCAGAAAGGGAATAGTCGAAGCCATTCCTGACAGTCATAGCTAGTCATGCTGGAGTCCTTGTCTTTACTTTGCACACAGTGTACATGGTCTTTAACCATCACATGTTTACAAGCATAGTTCATGCTCTCTCTTGCAAACTGTACATGGGACTCTTGAGATCCCAGTGTTTCTAATAAAGTGGCCAATCATTATATAATCATTATAACTTAATAAGTTAATTTCCTGTGCTTTTCTCTGTCACTTAACTCGAAGCTGTATTCTGTGCTCGCTTTATCTCTGATACAGACCGAGAGCAGCCATGACACTCACTCTGTATTTCCCTGTTGACTATTTATTGCCTGACGACCGGTTTGTGAAAGCGCTTGAACAAACCGCCTCTTCACTCTTACTTATTCAGCACGTGCCAGAATTACAGAATTACATTCATCTCCGTAACAGAACCAAACAGCTCCTCTGAGGCCGTGATTATCTTCTTGGCACTGTTCTCTCCTCCAACACCCAGGATATCTGTTCATGTGTGCCAACAAGAACCTCACAACACACCTACAAACTACAAGATTGTGGGTGTGTGTGTGTGTGTGAGAGAGAGAGAGAGAGAGAGAGAGAGAGAGAGAGAGAGAGAGAGAGAGAGAGAGAGAGAGAGAGAGAGAGAGAGAGAGAGAGAGAGAGAGAGGGACAGAGAGAGAGAGAGAGAGAGAGAGAGAGAGAGAGAGAGAGAGAGAGAGAGAGGGACAGAGAGAGAGAGAGAGAGACAGAGAGAGAGAGCGATAGAGAAAGAGAGAGAGAGAAAGAGAGAGAGAGAGAGAGAGAGAGAGAGAGAGAGAGAGAGAGGGAGAGAGGTAGAGAGAGGGACAGAGAGAGAGAGGGAGAGAGAGAGAGAGAGAGAGAGAGAGAGAGAGAAAATTGCATCTTTGTCTACGAGACAAAGACATACTGTGTGTGTGTGTGTGTGTTTGTGTGTGTGTGTGTGTGTGTGTGTGTGTGTGTATGTACACTCTGTCAGACAACTCTCCTGGATGTGTTATGACTACAGCTTTGACACAGTCAGTAATTAATTTCCAATCGGCCGTCACCGCTGTGCCCCGTCAGTCACAAGAGACAAATAGCCCCCAAATATCCCCCAAAAAATCAAGTCATGTCATCCATTAAATCATTTTGTAACGTATCATTACCTTTTATTGTAAGACTCTTTTAATGAGGCAGTGTCGAGCACTTTTCTGTAAGCCACGTAGAATTCTCTTTTCTAACTAACCTCTTTTTAACTGAAAGTGCATCCGAGTCTGTGGAGCATCATCTGGTCGACCGCATCCTCTCGTCTGGTCGTCTGAGCCGCCGTGCATTCTGGGTAGATGAGGTCAGAGGAAGGTTACAGCGTACGTCTCTGTGGCTCTCTTGTGAATGGAGATGTTGTGAAATATTCAGTGACCTTTGGGCTCCGTTACAGAGCGCTCTGGTCTGGGGACGAGACCTCTCATGCCATTACAATTAAACCTCTTATTGATTCACTTCTACTCACACACTAATCCCAGGGTACGGTGTATCTACACATCCAATTATTTAGGTAAAAGATGTTAGACTCTGTTTACCAGCACAGCAGCAATCATTCATAGTAAGAATAAAATAGAATAGAAGCCTTTATTTTTTGCCAGAACAGAAAAGAGTCTGGTTGATGTATACTTACCTCTTTCCCTAAGAGATGGTGGGAGCAGTGCTGTAGATCTGAGGTTGCGAGATGCAGTGTGTGGAGTGATGAGGGCTTTGAGGTAAGAGGGAGCTGGTCCATTGTTTTCCATTTTTCAGCTACTGGAAGCCAGTGGAGAAGCTCAGCAGTGAGGTGGTGTGGAGAACTCAGGCAGGTTTAAGTCATGCAGATACATTTTGGATCATTTGCAGAGGACGAATTGTGTTCATAGGTAGACCATTGTTGAGATGACAAGAGACTGAACAAGTACCTGAGCAGCCTGTGTGGACAAAAATGGCCGAATCCTTCTACTGTTGTAGAGAAGGAACCGAAATGAGCGAGTCACATTAATTCAATTCAATTCAAGTTTATTTGTATAGCGTTTTTTACAATGGACATCGTCTCAAAGCAGCTTTACAGAACATAAACATAGAACAGAAGGTTATTATAAAGAATAATATAAAGATTAATAGAATACAAAATACACGATTAATATTAGATATATTTAGTTCACAATGTGTATGTGCTTATCCCCAATGAGCAAGTCTGAGGTGACTCAGGTGACTGTGGGGAGGAAAAACTCCCTTAGATGGTAAAGGAAGAAACCTTGTGAGGAACCAGACTCAAAGGGGAACCTCATCCTCATCTGGGTGACACTGGGGGTGTGATTATAAATATACAGTCTGATAAATGTTGTATAGATGCAAAAGATCACATGGAGTTCAGATCTCCTCTTTAGTATCGCAGAGTCCAACTGTAGCTGGTAGATCTCTAGATGCCTCAGGGTTCTCGGAGTCGGCCTCGTCTCAGTGGAGGTCCGAGATCTTCATCGCACGGAAGACAGTGGGAGCTGGTACAATTTCTGGATGCCTCGGGATGGGTAGAAAGAGAGAAGCAGTGGAGAGGAATTAACATATCTGCTGTTCATTAGCAAAATGCCAGGAAAAGAATAGTTGATTGTCCATGTTTACCCCAAGGTTGTGAGCCGTGACTGAAGGGGAGATCATTATGTAGGGATATTGTAAGATCATGACCTGGGGATGAATCACCTGGGGAAAGATAAGTTAAGTATCATCAGCATACAATAGCAGTGGTAAGAGAACGTGTGAGGAATAACACGTGTGAGGTAATAACTTTAACAACAAAGTGGCTATCCAAAAGGGCTGTCTCTGTCGAATGTGCTGCTTTAAAGCCAGACTGGTTTATCTCAACTTTGGGGTTCGATACAGCATCACTAGAGCAGAGAGGGTTAAGGGACTTGATCAGGGGCCCAACAGTGGCAGAGTGGCAGTGAACCCCAATATTCCAATCAACAAACCAGAGCCTTATCCGCTTAATCCATCACTGCCCAACCATTAATAATCCATTCATTCACTCATCTTCTACCGCTTATCCGAACTACCTCGGGTCACGGGGAGCCTGTGCCTATCTCAGGCGTCATCGGGCATCAAGGCAGGATACACCCTGGACGGAGTGCCAACCCATCGCAGGGCACACACACACTCTCATTCACTCACGCAATCACACACTACGGACAATTTCCCAGAGATGCCAATCAACCTACCATGCATGTCTTTGGACCGGGGGAGGAAACCGGAGTACCCGGAGGAAACCCCCGAGGCACGGGGAGAACATGCAAACTCCACACACACAAGGTGGAGGCGGGAATCGAACCCCCAACCCTGGAGGTGTGAGGCGAACGTGCTAACCACTAAGCCATCGTGCCCCCCATAATCCATTCACGTGCCTTAATTTTCTTTTTACAAAAAAATTTTACAAATTGTAAGATTCCAATCCAGAGACACAGAAAGGTAAATCTAAGGTCGTGTGCGTTTGTGCGTTTAATGACAAGCAAGGTACGTTTTAAAAATTAAAAATAAAAGTTATTTGAACTTGGATGATATCTTTATTCAGTGGTCAAAACGTGGATCTCGTTATTTTAATCAGTAAAAATTTCAGCGGTTGTTTTTTTATGATTCTTTATTTAGCTATGTTTTTTTTTCTGGTGTTACTGTACAATGGAAGCCATAGCAATTAACCCAAATCTCTAACTACAGCAGCAGACTGTACGACCATAGACGTTAGTGGAAAAGGTCAACAATAATAAAATTAAAGTCGAGTAGCTATTAAGCTAGCCTCATGCTAAAAGCTATCCAGTGACATTTTAGAGTAGCCCATAAGAGGCAGGTGATAGTCAATGACATGCAGTCATACTATGTACAGTCACAGTGGAGCTTTTAGACATAAATGTGTTTGAGGAAAATGTCACGTGAAAATGGAAATACTTCTTTATTCCAACCAAGTTTCATATAAAATTAGTCAGGACTCATAATGGTTAAAAATAATGCGTCATCTCAGGGAACAGAAATTATAAATATAAATATATCTGAGCAGCTGCATCACTGTGTGGTTTGGGAACTGCAGCATCCTGGATCAGATAGTGAGGACAGCTGAGAAGATCTTTGGAGTCTCTCTTCCCTCATGGACATTTACACCACACGCTGCATCCGCAAAGCCAACAGCATTGTGGACCTCACACACCCCTCACACACACTTTTCACTCGACACACCCCTCACACACTCTTCACCACACACACACCCCTCACACACACTCTACCCCACACACCCCTCACACACACTCTTCATCCCACACACCCCTCACACACAGTCTTCACCCACACACACCCCTCACACACACTTTTCACTCCACACACCCCTCACACACACTCTTCACCACACACACACACCCCTCACACACACTCTTTACCCCACACACCCCTCACACACACATTCACCCCTTACACACACTCTTCACCAAACACACACACTCTTCACCCCACACACCCCTCACACACTCTTCACCCCACACACCCCTCACAAACACTCTTCACCCCACACACATCTTACACACACCATTCACCCCTCACACACACTCTTCACCCCACACACCCCTCACACACTCTTCACCCTTCTGCCGTCTGGAAAAAGGTACCCGAAGCATTCGGGCTTCACGACCAGACTGTGTAACAGTTTCTTTCCACAAGCCATCAGACTCCTCAATAACTGAACCGAACTGTACTGAGCACAACATACACACACATTCACGCACATACATGCACAAGCACAATCATCTGTATGGATTGCAATGACCCACACCAGATACACACTCTTCCAATTAACATCCATGTCTACAGCACCATCATATCAAACTGTTTTACACACTGTTTTGCTCTTTAGACATTCTGACTTTCACATTTCAGTGGATTGCTGTTTTGCACAATACATTACATTACCTCATGTAACTGCTGCTATAATACTGATGTGTTCATTCCAGTATTTCTGCACACATATTGTTGAACATACAGTATTTACACTGGTCGGTTCTGTTTTTGTGTATTGTCTTTTATGTATTGTCTTGTATTTTTTGTCTGCACTGTCTTTTGTCCTGCACTGTATACACCAGGGTGGCTTGTCCCCTTCGGGTTGGTGGAAAGCTCCTGCCTCAAGTGGAGGAGTTTAAGTATCTTGGGGTCTTGTTCACGAGTGAGGGAAGGATGGAGCGGGAGATCGACAGGCGGATCGGTGTATCTTCTGCAGTGATGCGGTCGATATACCGGTCTGTTGTGGTGAAGAAAGAGCTGAGCCGCAAGGCGAAGCTCTCTATTTACCAGTCGATCTACGTTCCTACCCTTACCTATGGTCATGAGCTTTGGGTCATGACCGAAAGGACAAGATCCCGGATACAGGCGGCCGAAATGAGTTTCCTCCGCAGGGTGGCTGGGCGCTCCCTTAGAGATAGGGTGAGGAGCTCGGTCACTCGGGAGGAGCTCAGAGTAGAGCCGCTGCTCCTCCACATCGAGAGGAGTCAGCTGAGGTGGCTCGGGCATCTGTTCCGGATGCCTCCTGGACGCCTCCCTGGGGAGGTGTTCCGGGCATGTCCAACCGGGAGGAGGCCCCGGGGAAGACCTAGGACACGCTGGAGGGACTATGTCTCTCGGCTGGCCTGGGAACGCCTCGGTATTCCCCCGGAGGAGCTGGAGGAAGTGTCTGGGGAGAGGGAAGTCTGGGTGTCCCTGCTCAGACTGCTGCCCCCGCGACCCGGCCCCGGATAAGCGGTAGAAGATGGATGGATGGATGGATGTATACACCAGGTTGCACAGTTACACTTCATGTATCTAGGACTAACTTACTAAGTCCTTAACTCTGTCTTTGTGTTATGTAACACCCTGATCAGTTAAAATTAAATATTCTTACAGAAACGGTACAAGGGCAAAGTTAAGGACCAAGTAAGAAGCAAAAATTTAAAGCACTTGGTCTTTATTTAGATTTAAGGTTGACGTGGGTAGTTCAGACACATAAAATCGTACATTTATAAACTTGTCAAAAAACAAGACAAGGCCAGAACCAGCACACCAAAGAAACAAGCCAGGTTTAAGATGTCAGTAGCACACAACTGTATAGAAAGTCCACAGGGGTGTGTGGAGTGAAAAGTGTGTGTGAGGGGTGTGTGGGGTGAAGAGCGTGTGTGAGGGGTGTGTGTGTGTGGTGAAGAGCGTGTGTGAGGGGTGTGTGGAGTGAAGAGTGTGTGTGAGTGGTGTGTGGGGTGAAGAGTGTGTGTGAGGGGTGTGTGGGGTTAAAAGTGTGTGTGAGGGGTGTGTGGGGTGAAAAGTGTGTGTGAGGGGTGTGTGGGGTGAAGAATGTGTGTGAGGGGTGTGTGTGTGGTGAAGAGCGTGTGTGAGGGGTGTGTGGGGTGAAGAGTGTTTGTGAGGGGTGTGTGGGGTGAAGAGTGTGTGTGAGGGGTGTCTGTGTGGTGAAGAGCGTGTGTGAGGGGTGTGTGGAGTGAAGAGTGTGTGTGAGGGGTGAAGAGTGTTTATGAGGGGTGTGTGTGGGGTGAAGAGTGTGTGTGAGGGGTGTGTGGGGTGAAGAGTGTTTGTGAGAGGTGTGTGGGGTGAAGAGTGTGTGAGGGGTGTGTGGGGTGAAGAGTGTGTGTGAGGGGTGTGTGAGGTGAAGAGTGTGTGTGAGGTGTGTGTGAGGTGAAGAGTGTGTGTGAGGGCTGTGTGAGGTGAAGAGTGTGTGTTAGGGGTGTGTCTGGTGAAGAGTGTGTGTGAGGAGTGTGTGTGAGGGGTGTGGGGTAAAGTGTGTGTGAGGGGTGTGTGTGGTGAAGAGTGTGTGTGAGGGGTGTGTGAGGTAAAGTGTGTGTGAGGGGTGTGTGAGGTGAAGAGTGTGTGTGAGGGGTGTGTGAGGTGAAGAGTGTGTGTGAGGGGTGTGTGAGGTGAAGAGTGTGTGTGAGGGGTGTGTGAGGTGAAGAGTGTGTGTGAGGGGTGTGTGTGGTGAAGAGTGTGTGTGAGGGGTGTGTGAGGTGAAGAGTGTGTGTGAGGGGTGTGTGAGGTGAAGAGTGTGTGTGAGGGGTGTGTGAGGTGAAGAGTGTGTGTGAGGGGTGTGTGGTGAAGAGTGTGTGTGAGGGGTGTGTGAGGTGAAGAGTGTGTGTGAGGGGTGTGTGAGGTGAAGAGTGTGTGTGAGGGGTGTGTGAGGTGAAGAGTGTGTGTGAGGGGTGTGTGAGGTGAAGAGTGTGTGTGAGGGGTGTGTGAGGTGAAGAGTGTGTGTGAGGGGTGTGTGAGGTGAAGATTGTGTCTAAATACATTCTATCCTGTAGAACGCATTTGCATCCTGTTCCAGCAAGACAAAGCTCCTGTGCACAAAGCACAAGCTCCATGAAGACATGGTGTGTGAAGGTGGAGGAAGATGAAAGAACTGCACCGAGCCCTGACTCTGACTCAACCCAACTGAACACCTTTGGGATGAACTGGAACACCGACTGAACCCCAGACCTCCTCACTCACTCTTACAACATCAGTGTCTGATCTCACTAACGAGAGGAACGAGGGAACCAAATGAGGAAGGATGAGACTAATAAAATCACTAATATATAATTATGTTAATGTTAATGTTAATGTTAATGTTAATGCAGATGAAAAACATCCAACAAACAGAAGTACTAGAGAATACAGGAGGAATAAAAGAATTGCTGATGTGAAGGAAGAGTAATAATGTTCACAGTAACACTGCATGAGGAAGACATTCAGATGGAATGTAGAGTTAACGTCACTAATTTACTCTTCAGTGTTAAAGCTGATTAGAACAAAGTTCCTGTTGTTAGATTCTGTGAGGCTTTAACGCTGATTGTCTTTTATAAACTGGGTGATGAATGAGACGTCTTACTCTCTTTCTCTCCCACTCACATTCACACATATATCTGATACAGACTGCATGTTCTACTTGTTCTGTGTAGCAGTGTGAGTTTTAGAGCCTGACTAGTGTTGTATTTGTGTGTGTGTGTGTGTGTGTGTGTGTGTGTGTGTGTGTGTGTGTGTGTGTGTGTGTGTGTGTGTGTGTGTAAGTCTCTAGATGGTTGACAGGCCCAGTAGGAGCTCTCACTGCTTCGGTGACACAGATTCTTTAGCATTATATAGACATAGTTTTACACACACACACACACACACACACACACACACACACACACACACACACACACACACACACACACGTTGAGTGAAACATTAAAGATAAATCTACTTTCACAAGTAAACCTCGACTTACTCCAGCTCTCACACAAAAACATACACCAACACACACTCAGACACAGACATGCACACACACAAAAACACACACAGAGACAGACACCGACACACACTCACTCACACACAGATACACACAGACATGCACAAAAACACACAAACACATGCACACACACGCACACACATCCAGACACACTCACGCACACACACCTACATACAGACACGCACTCAGACAGACAAGCACACACTCAGACACACACACACACACACACACAGAGACACACATACTTAGACACAGACACACCCACATACAGACACACACTCAGACATACAGACACACACACGGACACACACATAGACACACACAGACACACACATAAACGCACTCAGACACAGACACACACACTCACTCACCCACACACATACACGCACTCAGACACACACTCTCACACCCACACTCAGACACGTACACTCACACACCCACACACAGACACACACATACACACACTCAGACACACACACCCACACACTCAGACACACACAGACACACACTCACACAAGTACTCAAGTACTGCAGCTTCCACATAAATGGAGGAACTGGTTTTAATCAGGTGTGTCGATAGCAGATAGCAGATTAGGACTTGGTAAACTTTTAAACAAAACAAATATCCACATGATATGGCCTAAAGTATGCACACCTCAGACCATCACACCACCCACAAACTGTCAGATGCACACAATTGTATAGAAAGCCGTTGTATCCTGTAGAACGTGTTTGCATCCTGTTGCAGCACGACAAAGCTCCTGTGCACAAAGCACAAGCTCCATGAAGACATGATGTGTGAAGGTTGATGAAGATGGAAGAACTTGTGAGTCCTTCACAGAGCCCTGACTCTGACTCAACCCCAATGAACACCTTTTGGGATGAACTGGAACACCGACTGAACCTCAGACCATCAGTGTCTGATCTCTTATAGCTTAATTAACACCCAACTCTACAGACACACTCCAACATCTAGTGGAAAGCCTTCAGAGAAAAGCTCATTATTATATTCACATACTTCTATGTATCTCATTATGAAGTATAGCATACAGGGACGTATCTATTAGAGAGGGTTCAAAGGAACTAAAACGCGTAACTATCTAAAGAACCTTTAAAGGACACTGTCTATGTGTCTGTTTGAGATTCCTATTAGCAGAATATCTCAAGAGGGAGATATCGCATTTTGAAATTGATCCAAACCATTTAAGGTCACAGCGAGGTCAGGAATAGTTTTTCTTTAATTGCTTCCTGTTTGAGGTGTATTTAAGACAAGTAACTAACCTTTTTTGTTGGTGGACATATCCAAGTTCATTCACTCACTCATCTTCTACCGCTTATCCGAACTACCTCGGGTCACGGGGAGCCTGTGCCTATCTCAGGCGTCATCGGGCATCAAGGCAGGATACACCCTGGACGGAGTGCCAACCCATCGCAGGGCACACACACACACACACACACACACTCTCATTCACTCACACAATCACACACTACGGACAATTTTCCAGAGATGCCAACCAACCTACCATGCATGTCTTTGGACCGGGGGAGGAAACCGGAGTACCCGGAGGAAACCCCCGAGGCACGAGGAGAACATGCAAACTCCACACACACAAGGTGGAGGCGGGAATCGAACCCCCAACCCTGGAGGTGTGAGGCGAACGTGCTAACCACTAAGCCACTGTGCCCCCTCAGTTGGGGTATGTGAAGTAAAGAATTCCACTGTGCTGTAATGTATGTGGGTTAGGGTGGCGATAATAAAGGCTTCTCTCTGGGTTACGATAGTTTGAGTTACGAATTTTCGATCTTAAGGAGGACGACAGTGATACGACAAACTTGTACAAATATTTTACATATTCTACAGCAGGTAATTGTAGCAGCGTTTGTGGTATGATGCGTTGGACCCCTGCCTTGCCGCCTTGTAGGATGCCTCGCCTCGTCATCGGACAAAATCTTTGTGAGATCGATACAGTACGATACGATACAATATGATACGATACGATACGATACTTCAATGCGTGTATGATACTTAGCTTTAGCAATTTTATTTTAGATTTTAGGGTTAGCACCATTGTTAACGTTTTTATAGCAAATACGATTATTAACTGAACAAACTTTTTATTAGCTTGCGGAAGCAAATTATAAACCAATTACTGTATACTGTCCCATACTGATCACCATTCTTTAATACTCCTATGTGGGCTAGGTCATGATGTTCTTGTTACGACAGGGTCATGGTGGTCTCCATGGTAACTCTAGGACTAGCTGTAAAGTAGAAGGAAGAGGAAGAAAACTCAAATCTGTGCTTTCTAGACTTTGGGGATTTTGTCTCTCAGCCAAGATGTTCAGGTTACAGTCGGTTTAAGTCTCAAGATACATCTTATGGTGACACTTGTTGTTGTTGATGTTGTTGTTGAACCTCAGACTGCTGTGGACAACAAGCAAGCTATTTATTTATTTTTTTTTTGCATTGTTTATCTCGGACAAGCTAATTGAAGTGTCAGAACTCGTTATGGCAGCGGTGTCCTTCGGTCGTCCAAGGGTAAACGACAAGATCAATCTTCACTCCTTCCCTCTCTTTCCCTCTCCTCCCCATCACACTCAGTCTTGCTCACTCCTCCCAGTGTGACTTTGTCTGAAAACACACATCATTTCCCTCTTCAGCTCCTGTCAAGACAATTACTCACTCCTATCAGAGGAGCTCAAGGCCTCATCAGACTGCAGGGCCACACTCTCGCTCACCTCCGTCCCCTGGAGAGCCACTCTCACACAACACGGGGTGGGCGGACAGGAAAGATTTCAACCCCGACTTTTCACTTTCTGCACTGAATTTAAACCTGGACCTCAGCCGAACCCTCTCGTTATCAGTTCCTTCAGCGAGGATAGATAACAAAAAGTGACATTCTTTCATACACACTTAGCAGGAAGGCTAATAAAGAGAGAATTCCTAGGATTTAAAAAAATGGCAATAACATAAGGATTTTGTCTCATGTTAGGAAAAGGAATTAGTATGACAATGATGTGATGAGTCTGGATCAGGATCCCATGATCTCATGGTCCTTGTCATGGCCCCTGTTGGATTCCCAGGCAGGAAGCTAATCAAGCCACGGAAGAGCTGGAGAGCTCTCAGTGCCGGTCCCAAGCCAGGATAAAATGTGCTGGTTGTGTCAGGCACAAAACCTGCAATAAGTCTAATATGCAGACCAGATGATCCGCTGTGCTCCTGAACAGGGAGCAGTAGAAAGACAACAGCATGTGAATGATGTGATGAATATGCAA